>NC_058134.1:104483517-104548642 GCF_016433145.1 Gracilinanus agilis
CTTTCTCTCTCTCTCTCTCTCTCTCTCTCTCTCTCTCTCTCTCTCTCTCTCTCTCTCTCTCTCTCTTCCCCCTCCCCCCCGTCTCTCTGTCTCTGTCTCTGTCTTTCTCTTTCTCTCTTCTTATGATTGCAGCTCACTGAAATGGGCTTTTGGGAAAAGGCAAGAAAACTCACTCACATGGTCTTATTTTGTTAAATTACCTTTTTTATCCCTTTACTTCAAGTGATTATTAATGAACTTTACAAAACATAATACTTGAGTATTGGACATTGATTTAAATCTTACATTTATAAGGAAGTCATATTTAAATAAAGAGATGCTAGGTGGGGTGATGGACTGTTGGGAGCCATTGCAACTCCTCTTTTGACCCCTTTTATGATCCACACCTTTTCTTATTGGAAAGCATTATAGTCTTACTGGAAAACTTTAAGTTCTTAGCAAACCAACAGTTAAGAGGTTAACAATTTCTCTCCAAGAGTAAAGACAGAAATTAAGCAAAAAGCTGCCTGGGCTCTGAATCTGTTTCTACACAGTCAAGGCCAAATCTAGACAAAACCTCCTCCAGTAGGGGCTTTCTGCCCAAGAAAGTATTCCTAGACATAGCTTAATGATAATAAAGCTAAAATAAGCTAGAATTCAGCCTTGAACCTTGTACCATTCCAGGCTATCTCTACCCTGAAGCCAATGAGGTTTTTTGTGCTTTGATATATAACATAATTTGTATTTCTACACAACTGCAAAGTTTCTTTGTGCCTTTATGTGAAATGGCGTTTGAATTCTGTATATTTTAAACTTGTGACTCAATGGCACTATGGAGCAGCAGCATGAGCTGACTAAAATCCAGAGTCTCCTCATCTTTCTTTATTACCTAAGCCATCCTTATCAGATTTCCTGGAAACTGTGGATAGATTTCAACAGTGGAGAGAGTGCCAGGCCTGGAGTCAGGAACCCTCTTCTTTATGAGTTTAAATCTGGACTCAAACACAAGCTGTGTGATCTTGGACAAGTCATTTAATCTTGTTTGCCTCAGTTTCCTGTAAAAAAAAAGAACTGAAGGAGAAAATGGCAAATAATTATAGTACCTTTGCCAAGGAAATCTCAAAAGAGTTCACAAAGAGTCAAACATAACTAAGAAAACAACTAAACAACAAACATAAATGACCATAACGAAATGAGAAAGTTAATGAGTACCTTTTGACTAAGAGATGAGTGCTAAAAAGTGCAGGCAAACTGCTGTAAAAAAATTAAGAAGGCAAAGATCACCTACAGCTGGTGGGTATGGGGAGGCTTCCTGAGAGAGTGAACATCTGAGTTTGTCCTTGAGAGAAAGCAGGAACTTAAATGGTTAGAGATGCTTAGATTGTTCATTCCAAGGACAAGAAAAGTCAAAAAGTATTTATCAATCACTTACTATGTGCTAAGCACTTTGCTACATGTTGGGGATATAAAAAACAAAAACAAAAAGCAAGGCAAAGACAGTCACTGCTCTCAAGGAGCTCACAGCCTAATGAGTTGTTTCCTCAAAACAACTATGCACAAACAAGATAGATATTGTTGAAGATAATTGACAGAGGTAAGGTTCTAGCATTCAAGGGGTCAGGAGATCATTATTGCAGAAGGAGGGTATTTAGTTTGGAGTAAGGTAAGAAAATTAGGAGATGGAGATGAGGAGGAAGAGGAACAGGAATGGGAGGTGAGAACTGTAACTCAATTTGGCTAGGAATATAGGGCACATAAAGGAGAGTAACATGACATAAAGCTGGAAAATTAGATCAGAGTCATATTGTGTAATACCTTGAATTCTAGAATCAGGTAATGAATAATCTTTTATTCTAGAGGCAAATGGCAGTCACTGAAGATTTTGAGCATAGGAGTGAGGAGATCAGAGCAGATTGTTAGGGAAATCAATTAGGCAGCTTTGTGAAGGATAAGAAAAGAAATATACTGGTAATAGGAAGACCAGTTGTCAAACTATTATAATGTGCTAGATTAAAAGGGACAAAGGGATCACAGTAAGATTACTGTAAAAAGGAATGAAGGAATGGAAAAAATATTGAAGGAAGAGATAGAAATTGACAACTAACTGGATCTGGAGAAGAAAGGAGGAAAAAGCCAAAGACAATGGAAGTTCCAAGAATCAGTACAAATAATGATGTTAGAGAAAGATGGGTTTTGAAGGGAAAGTTAAGAGTACTATTTAGTTTAAATTAAATTTTATTTGGAAGTATGGGACTAGAATTGTGAAAAAGCATACATCAAGGATAGAAAAGTATATTTGATCGTCGCCTTCCTAGCAGTGATAATAAAAGTGATGAGAGTGGATGAGATAACCAAAGCAAAAAGAAAAGAACATTAGAGAATTCAAGTTTAAAGAGTAAGAGGAGAATAGGAATTCAACATCTATAATTTTGCTATAGATGAACTTGTGATCTGATACATATTCCAGTCAAAAATATTAAATTGTGGATTCTTAACTTTTTTTTGTGGATCCAATTCGGAAGTTCAAAGGATAGCTCCTTTCTCATTAGATACATAAAGATAAAACATATAATTACAAAGGAAACTAATTATATTGATAACAAAAATTATTTTTAAATTCAGGTACCTCAACTCCTTAATACCTTCTTGAAACAATGAGATGCAGTGGATAAAAAGACAGCCTCAGAGGAGCATGAACTAAAGTCCTACATCTGATATATAAGGATTATGTGGCCCTGGGCAACTCTATAAAGTGGTATGCATTGAGTGTCCATTTGCATTGGTAGAAGTAAGAATTCCCAATTTCAGTGGAATCATGGGTCCAGGATAATAAAAATAATAAGTATAAAATATTTTACTTTGCCTCGTGCCTTTAGTTTTTAAAAGTTGTTTTTTTTTAAATATATATTTCTCTGGTCTATCTCTGTCTTCTTATCACAGTATAGAAGTTAATTGCCTCCTTAACACTGTTCCTTTAGTCTAACTCTCCCACCTGGCTCTCTAACTTAGAGAGTGAGTGACAGTTTTTACTTTTCCCATTAAATATTGTATTTGACCATGTTCTCTGTGTTATCTGCCTTGGGGCACTCTTCAAAATTCCTGCAAATGGCCACTCCAGATAGAGCTTTTCATTTGCATTTCCAATGTGACTTCCCATGATGGTCCTTCTACAATCAAAGTTTCATCTCTGTTTTTTAACTTGATTCTTGTGAAATCTCTAAAAACTCTCAAACTTCTTTTTAACTGAAAGTTTTAATACTTAAACACATCATAATAGGTATTAAACAAAAATTCTCAAGATGTTTTAATATTTTTATTAAATAATGTGTACTAAAATCAAAAGTGGAAGACAGAGAAAACAGGATGTGCTTTGGAGTCAAGAAGATTTTATCTTGCCTCTGATATGTATCATAAATTATTAAATGATAGAACTAAATTCATTTATTAAAGTTCTTTGAAGTATCTTCCTAACCTTTAAGGAGAATAGAATCAATGGTACAATTTCACCCCGGAAATTCTTCCAAATACTTTGATAGATGCCATCTCTCCAAGTGATTTCTCTAAGGAAATTTGTTGATTAGATGTTAAATACCTCCTATATTTATCACTATTTGACACCCCCCCCCACCCCATTCGTCTTTTTCAAGATATAATTTCAAGAGAACTCACCTGATGTCTTTCTCAGGAAAGCCTGAGGCAAAGAGTCTATTCCACAGCTTCTAGTTTCCTTTTCATCCATTCCTTTAGCACTATAGTCATCAAGAAGTCCAGCTGATTTTCTAACTGCCTTCTTTCCTTAATGTGTTTAGATTGTTCCTGGTTATTGGGTAGAGAGTTCTTTTAGGTTCTCTTTAAATTATTTTTCTGTATAGCCAAGTTTCTAGTTTACACTTGACCTGCCATACTTTTTCAGGCTTCCATGTTCTCTGTGTCTGAGAGGGCTTTCTCTTGTTAGAAAGATGCATTTTCCCCTTCAATAGCCTCTTTGACTGAATTAGTTATACATGCAGAGTGTTTGTTTTTTGAGTGCCTAGAGTATTTGATCTTCAGTGAGAATTTAACCTAGATTTATAAGCTTTTTTCCTTAAAAAAAAAAAAAAGCTTACAGTCTTCCTATAGATTGCTGACTTTTTAAACTCTACCTTTTAAATTTTCTTTTCCTAACTTATGTTTAAATTTTGTTGTTTGCTACTATTTTAAAAACTGAAAATCCACATGATGGATTTCTTTGGACTTAACTCTCCCAAAGGAAAAATAAATTTCATTGTGTTATATTTGCTACTACAGAGTGGTACACACCTCCTCTATTAGGTCATATACTTCACACAAGGTCAAGGATATTTTGTGTTCTTCCCTTTTTTAGTTCTAATGTCTAATCTGCAGGACTAGCATTTGTCTTCTCCAAAAATTTGCCAGAACTAGTTTATCTGTATGAGGTATCTGGTTAATCTCATTTTGGATAATTAAAATCCCCCACTATTCTGATTTAGATTAATTTGTCCATTTTACCAATTTGATTTTTATACTTCTAGGTCAGGCTTATCTGAGGCATTCTTCCTGTTACATTTTTATTTGTAGAGATATGCCATTTCTGCCCACCTAAATTAAGTTGTACTCTTTTTTTTTCCAATTAGGTTATTTATCTCATGACTAACTTATGTTCACTTCCCAAGATCTGGAGTAAAGGAAGGCAAAACATAGGATTTAGATGTGACTGGCTGTCTACACTGAAATGGAAATTTATGCTAACATGACAGACATTTTTTTTTCGCAAGAAAAGGAAAATACTGTGTCCCTTAATGACAACTTGATATAAACTTGAAAGTAGGTCTGACTATAGTGGAGTATCTGAAGCATCTACCCTTAATCTTATGCTATTTAACATTTTTTATCAGATGTATATCATAGTTGGCCTGCTTATTACATTTTGAGATGACTCACAGCTAGGAGAAATAGCCAAGAAAAGAAAATATATGGACATCTAATTATTCAGTAACATTTTATAAGATGAAATTTAAATACAAAATTTTGTGCTTACTCTAGAAGACATCTTTAAAAATTCAAGATTGGAAAAGCATAACTAGATAGCAATTTTTCCTGGTGTGGATTCAGGAGAAGGAATAACACTACTACAAAATAAGAAAGGAAGATTATATCTTTCATATCTATCAATAAAAAATGAAATTTCAATCAGTCATGATGTATAACATAGAGAATATCTTAAAGACAAAAATAAACTATATTGGTAATATAAAAAATAAAAAAAACTTTTCCAAAGTTTTTTGTCAAATTTGATTTCAAAATCAAATATGACTTGATTAAGAGAGAAATTTGATTGAGAAAAGTTTTGTTTTGGACAATTCTCTCAAAAACCTGATATCCAAAATCTAGAGGAAACTGATGATATCATTATGAACTACAATTATTTTCCAATAGATGAGTAGCTAAGAGATATGAACAAATGGTTGCCAAAATGAAAAAAATTCAAATATAAAACCATTTTAAAAGTTTTTGGAATTGCTCATTATTAAAGATATTAAAATAAAACTTTTTCCCTTTACCACACCAAATTGGCAAAGAAGAAACACACACACACACACAAAATGAGGAAGTTCAGCATTTGTAGGAAAACTGGAAAATAGATACACATATATATCATCAGTGTACCTGCGAATCAGACCATTTGGGGAAACAAAAAGAAATAATCCTTGTCCTTAAGGAGTTATTTAGGTTTTGTACTTTCTTCCATTGCCTGAAAGAGTGACGTGAGCCTAATAAATACTTAGTAAATGCTTACTGAATTAAATTGCATTAAGTATGCCACATAATGCCTGCTTGGCTTTTCTATTTTTTTTTTTAAATTTTGAATATTTTCCCATAGTTACGTGTTTCATGTTCTTTCCCTCTGCCTACAAACCCTCAGCACACACATACACACACACACACACACACACACACACACACACACACACACACCAAGCCGATGCACATTTTCACTGGGTTGTTACATATATCACTGATTAAGACCTAATTTTATATTATTGATAGCTGGACTAGAGTTATCATTTAGCATCTACATCCCCAATAATATTCCCATCAGCCCATGTGTTCAAGCAATTGTTTTTCTTCTATGTTTTTCCTCCCACAGTTCTTCCTCTGAATGTGGCTAGTTTTCTTTCTCATAAGTCCCTCAGCCTTGCTCTGGATTCTTGCATTGCTGCTAGTACAGAAGTCCATTATGTTTGATTGTACCAGTGTATCAGTCTCTGTATACAATGTTCTCCTGGATCTGCTCCTTTCACTCTGCATCAATTCCTGGAGGTCGTTCCGGTTCACATGGAATTCCTCCAGTTCATTATTCCTTTGAGCACAATAGTATTCCATTACCGACAGATACCCTTATTTTCCATTTTTTTGCAACCACAAAGCTGCTTGGCTTTTCTAAAAGAGCCTCATCAATCAGAATACTGTTCCCTGCAGTTGACTGTCTGACATGCCCTCTCCAGATCTATCTATCATCTCTGATAATCTGATAAGGACAGTTTAGTTGATAAGGAAATAACGGCACACTAGAGTTGTCTTGTAGCTCATGCTTCCATCTCTGTCTCCAGGAACATGGAGTTTATTATGCATTATTTTCACACAAAGAACACAAAGAAAAACTTACAGCTATAGAGGTTACAAATCACACAAAAGAAAATCCTTGGAGGCTTCAAAGTAAAGATAGAACAGGGTCCAAGGCTGAATTCTAGCCACCTGGATATCAGCAAGCAAATTCTGAGAATCATAACTATATTCTATAGATACCATAAATGAATTGAGTCTTGTATTTTTTATTGGGAGGACTGTACCTGGTTGGATAAAGTTTTATCTAGCTCTGACCTTGGCTGACTTAGGAATATTCTTAGAGTTTAAGGATCTTAATTTTCTTGTAGAGAAATTGTTAACCCAATAACTGCTGGTTTGTTTAAAGCTTTCCAATGGGACTTATAATATTATTAAGAAAAGGTGTGGATCTGAAAAGGAGTCAAAAGAGGAGTCTCAGATTTTCATCTATTTAAGGCTCTGTTTCTCTTACTGGCCTCCCACAATGCCCTACTTTTAAATGCTGTTCAATTTTAATTTTTAACAGCCTAATGGCCATTTGGTTCCAGGAAAGCCTTAACTTTTCCATATATCATTTCCAAGGGTGGCAAAAGATTCCTCATCTTTGTGCCTCAATCCATCTATAAATTGGTCTGAGTCTTCTTTATATAAGGGAAATATCACTGAAAATATCATCTGAGAAATCCTCACCTTGACTTCTTTTCTTTGTAAATGAAATTTTGCCTCCTAGATTTGATCATCATCCATAAATACTGTAGTGACCACTCCTACCTTTACTACCCACCTTAAAAACTTTTTTTTTTTGTGACTGAATGGATAGAGATTCAAAATCAGAGGATCTGAGAATCTGTCCTGCCTCAGAAACTTAGCAGTTGTGTAAGTCTATGGAAATTATCTTACATCTCAGTCTATTTTCTCATCTGTTAAAAGGATTTCCAGCATCTTCTCAACAGGGTTGTAGTGGGACTCAAACAAGATTATTTGTGTAAAACACTTTGTAGACTTTAATATGCTATATAAATATATTATTATTTATTAAAATCAAAAGATAAATCATTTAACATTGTTAATAATAAGTCATTACTAGTCTCCCATGATCCTTATTAATTATTTCTCTAATAGTTTAATCTTTCACTAACTCTATATATTCTATATTCTTCTTTCATAGCATATTATAGCTCAAAAAGATACTATAGAATCAGGTGGAAGGCAAGTCCTTTATAATAATTGCTTCTATGACTCTATGTTTTCCTCCTCAAGAATTAGGTGTTTTCAGGGGCAGCTGGGTAGCTCAGTGGATTGAGAGCCAGGCCTAGAGACAGGAGGTCCTAGGTTCAAATCTGGCCTCAGACACTTCCCAGCTGTGAGACCCTGGGCAAGTCACTTGACCCCCATTGCCTACCCTTACCAATCTTCCACCTATGTCAATACACAGAAGTTAAGGGTTTAAAATTTAAAAAAAAAAAGAATTAGGTGTTTTCCTATCAAAGGAAAATAATAAATGTTGAAGTGGATGTGGGGAAACTGGGATGTTATGAATTGTTGGTAGTGTTGTAAGCTGATCCAACAGTTCTGGAATGCAATATGAAACAATGGTCAAAGGGCTATAAAACTATGCAAACCCTTTGATCCAGAAATATCGCTACTAGGTCTGTATCTCAAAGAGACCAAAAAAGAGGAAAGGACCTACTTGTTCAAAAATAATTATAGCAGCTCTTTTTGTGATGACAAATAACTGGAAATTGAGGTGTTGTCCATCAATTGGGGAATGGCTGAATAAATTGTGGCATATGATTGTGGTGGAATACTATTGTGCTATAAGAAATGATCAATAGGATGATTTCAGAAAGATCTGGAAAGACCTACATGAACTGATGCAGAGTGAAATAAGCAGAACCAAGAGATCATTGTACACAGAAACAGCAATATAACAATATAACAATATTGATGATCAACTATTGTGAAAGGCTTACTTACTCTCAGCAATACAATGATCCAGAACTATTCTTTTTTTCCCATTTAATAATTTTTATTTTTTAGAAAAGTTAACATGGTTACATGATTCATGCTCTTACTTTCCCCTTCACCCCCCACACTCCCCCCACCCATGGCCGATGCACATTTCCACTGGTTTTAACATGTGTCATTGATCAAGACCTATTTCCAAATTGTTGATAGTTGCATTGGTGTGGTAGTTTCGAGTCTACATACCCAATCATGTCCACCTCAACCCATGTGTTCAAGCAGTTGCTTTTCTTCTGTGTTTCGACTCCGATCCAGGACTATTCTGAGGAAATTATAACAAAGAATGCTTTTCACCTCCAGAGAAGGAACTGTTGGAGTCAGAATACAGATAAAAATATATGATTTTTTTACTTTATTTTGTTTGGGTTTTTATTTGAGAGTTTTTGTTTTATCAGAATATTTTCTTATAAAAATGGACACTATGTAAATATGTTTTGTATGATAATACATGTAAAACCCAGATCATATCTTGTACCATCTCTGATAGGGAGAGGGAAAGGAGGGAGAGACACAATTAGGATTGTATAACTTCAGAAAACTTATGTGGAAAATTGCTATTGCATATAATTGCCAAAATAAAATATCTTTACAAAAAAAGAATAAGGTATTTTCCTTCTATGGTGTGGAGAAAGAAGGAAATAGTTTTAATAATGAATATTTGAAAGTACAATTAATTGCCTTTTGTTCTGATTATGATAATAAAATGTTGGGAAGAAAATCATTATTATTTAGTAGTATTTAAAGAATTGCAAGAATCATTTGATGATTCAATATCTGAAATAAAACAAGTCAATCATTTGTAAACATTTCTGGATAAAACTTATTTTATTTATCAGCAATCTAATCAAAATTAAACCAAGCTAGAAACTGTACTTAAAGAACTTGAAATTGAAACCATTAAACCTGGTCAAACACTAAGATCCAGATGACTGGCATATAATTTATGCACTTGTACATATAATTTATGCATACATATATCCTACATTACATGTGAATTTTTCCTTTATTTTTCTGGTTTGACAAAGAGACTAGCTAATATTAATCTCTTGCAAAACTTTGCTTTAATGACTGACATTCTTGAAGGATTTCTATTACTTTCAAATCCATTACAGTCAAGATCAACTAATATTCAGAGAGTAAAAAAAAATTATCAAAGGCACCAGAAGAGATTTGGAAAATTAAAAATTCATTTTGGAAAGCACAAATCTTATAATGAAGATTTGATTAAGTCAGATAAATTTAAAGGCATCCATTTAATAAAAATAATAAATTTATTATTCTTCCTAGGAATATGTTACTAGAATATGTAATTCAATACATGAAGTTACATCTTTTATCACAAAGAAATGATTGAAGTGTTTTCAATTATTTTGATTTATTAGAACTATTTATTTTTGTTGTTCAATTATTTTCAGTCATATCTAACTCTTCATGACCCCATTTGGGATTTTCCTAGCAAGATACTGGAATGGTTTGCCATTATCTTCTCTATGGTATTAGAACTATACACTTGGATTTAAGAAGAACTCACTCCACCAAGCATAGTGTTGAAGAAAATTCTATGATTTAGGTAAAATATAAAACAGGAATTAGATTTAAATAATTTTGGGGATTTCTTGGGTGAAAATGTAGAAATAAAGAATGCTCCGATCCCTATGAAAAGATAGTTGGCACTATTATAATCAATAGTGCTAATGCTGAAAGAGATTTCAGTTTTATTAATGTAATTTTATAGAGGGGAGAAATAGTTTAACATTAAATAATATATCAGATTTAATGACAAAAAATTATTGGGGAAAAAAGTAGATGGATTGGGATGCAAGCCCATTTCTCAAATCACAATCAAATTGCAACCACAGGTTGACTGTCCATACAAATGGTAAGGGAAAAACTGGTGAAAGCATTTCCTGAGAAACAATTGGCTATTTGGAGTTCAAAATAAAGATGATTACTTTTTCAAATTATTTTTAAATCCTGTGCTATTTTTATATCAGCAAAATTTATAATAAACTTATGTATGAATATATGTGCATATTTTCCCCCAGAAATCCAGTTCTTAAGCTGGCTTTATGTAGCATACCACTGCACATAAACATTTACTATGGCCTATACATAGATATAGATATAATGTGTGTATTTATGTATATATATATATATACATATATATGCTATAGTCTATATGTGAATATTTACATGCTTGAGTATTATATATAGATATGAATTCTGTACTAGTAATCAATATTCATCAATATTATTATACCTAACAGAATGCATTGGAGATATTCTATTGCCCACCTGAAAGTAGCAGGTATGTTTCAGTCAATCCTAGGTAACTTTTTTTTTTTAATTTTTTTTTAAACCCTTGTACTTCGGTGTATTGTCTCATAGGTGGAAGATTGGTAAGGGTGGACAATGGGGGTCAAGTGACTTGCCCAGGGTCACACAGCTGGGAAGTGGCTGAGGCCCCTAGGTAACTTTTTTAAGGAATACTGACTAATTTAAATGCACTGAATAGAGATTGACCAGGATGCTGAAAATTTAGGAAATTTGTCACATGAGGAATAATTAAAGAAACCAGTTGACTTAAGGGAAATATGAGAAATGTCTATAAAAATTAAATGGAAGACATATGAAAGAAAAAAATAGACTTGTTCTTTCTTCTAGAAAACATAATGTTGATCAATAAATGAAAAGTCATAGTGAAGTAGATGTCAACTCAGTCCACTGGAAAATTTTCTAAAAATTATAGCTAACCAATAATGGATCTGACTACCATGAAAAATAAGGAGCTCTCAACCCATGGAATCATTTGTAGAGTTCTGATGGCCATTCTTCTTCTTATCCCCAAGCTGGGTATATAATCTATATATTTATGTTTTCATATGCCATCATGCATTTATAAAAAGTTAGTTGCTCCACATTCATTATCCTATTTACCTGTCATACTGTAAACTATATAAAATCTCAAAGAGTTAAAGCTCTATGAAGTTGCAAGAGCAAAGACTGTATCCTGGTGATGAATAAAACTGCCTTATTCTCTTGCCCACTTCCATGAGTAATGTCAATTACTTGGTGCCTAGAGTAATGTCAAGAAATTCTTCTTGCTGATGATAATAACTAAGCCAATACCCATTGGTGTTGTGCTGGCATGGATATTAATTCAGTACTTGCTTGTCCATTGCTAGGGAAATTGTTTGTTTTGGTCATCAATAAAATGTTGGCTATTGGAGTAAGGCTATTAGAACCAAGAATCATGAGTTTGGGAATTCTATCCCCATTACCAACTTTGAGTCAATTCAATTCACCCATTCCTTGGCTACCAAATGAGGCCAATATTGCTTATTTCAATGCATCTAGATCTCACTTTAGGCAGATAATTTCAATGTTCTTTTAACTGTCAATAAGTTAGAGAGTATAACTTAGATCTTATACAGTTAAATTATATCATTATTTCAGAAGTGCTTTATTTTCTTTATTTTTTGAATAGCATGAATGAGTTTCAATCTACCCTAGTAAAGGAATTCTCTACTGATAAGAACACATATCCATCCAACTCTTGAAGTAGCTAACATAAGTCTTCAGAACTTTGGAACAATAGAGGAGTTGGGTTTAGTTGATGTAGAAATTTGAGAAAATGTGTAATAATGTTGTTCCTTTTAAGTGAGAATTGAAAGAATGGTCAGCTTGCATTTTTTTTTACATTTGTGTACTTCGGACAAGGAATATTTCTAATTGATGAATTTTTAACTTTGCTACTAGGACAAAACAGAAGACTTCTTTCCAGATAAATGAAGTTCATTAAGTTTCCTGTCATTTTCAACTATTTATCCTCACACTAACCCTGAAGTACAAACTAATTGGTAGAGATGGGCATTAGCCTGGTCAGCTCAACAAAATCCTCAATTAAATGCAATGTATAAATTTACTTTTTAATCAGCTAAGTCTAACTTAGAATTCCTTTCTGAATTGTAGTTAAGTAGCTCCATAGTATAATATTAGAAAGTACATAATTATTATTTCAAAATTATCAGCTGGAATTTAGAAGGGATCATAATTTAAAGATAGATCTGGTATTGAATTTTTTTATCCCCAAGATATTTTTAACCAATAATTCTCAGTTTTATTTCCAAGACAAAAGTTAGGTTTAATTTTCCAATAAAATTTATCAAATAGCAATAGTTCAACTAGGCTATTAATCTGTTTTGAAAGGTCTATTCCCATGTCCTTTTGGTACCCAACATTGGCTTTTGCCCCCTCTCCACCCTTCAACCTCCTCCCAGAGGTTGGAATGTTAGAAGTTAAGGCAATGGTCATGACAATAGGGGCATAGGGTAGATGCTCTGAAAGATGCCAGTACCAGAGATTGATGCAGAATAGCTGATATCAGTGTGATCTCAAGACCAAAACAGAAATAGCTTTTTGTATGGTGTGATTTGTCTAAACTAGAGAGCAGTACCATTATAGATAAGGCATCCAAAAGGAAGAAAAAAGCTAACTTAACAACTAAGGGATATTCAGAAGGGAAAGTGTCACATAGGAAGATGGTACTAAGGAGGAAACAGGGTAAATAAGCTGCTACATTAATGAATATTCCAATGGCATATAAGCCAGGAGTATGTATGTATACATATGTGATGGGGTAGAGTGGAGAGATGTAAAGACAAAATCAGAGAGAGCCAGCGCCAAAGATCCAGGTAATAGTGGGTTAGAGTTAAGGTTGACAAAAGGTTTAGCAGAGCTGTAGCAAGCAAATTGGCTACAGGGTCTTGTCCCTATCAAAATAAGAGAAAGCATTGTGAGATGTAAAATGGTTAATTCTGAATACATAAAAAGAGTGCTGTGCAAATAAAACTATTTTTGCCAAGAATAGAAGGAAAGCAGTAAGTTGAAGGGAAAAAAAATTATAGTTTTTCAGAAAGAGGCACCAGGATCAAATTTCCAAGAGATCCCTCTTCCAGAGTCGTACTTTCTCCATCAACCCCTACTATGGCCAACATCACACTCTGTGGGATAGGTCATCCTTTTATAACACAATTGTACCCAGGTTATGGCTTAACTCTGTGCCAAAAATTCCTCCTTTCTCCCAACCCCTCCCAACGAAAAAAGCAAAAAAACCCATACAAGCTGAATTTTCCTCAGGGATAGTTATGATTAGTTATGGTTCTGGCATGGGACCCTGGATTCCCCTTGGATAACCTCAACCCCAGACGTGTTTCAGGTCAAAAAGAAAGCAGGAAAATTTCTTTCCTTCTTTGCATTCTTGTAATGCTAAGGGAAAGGTGACTCTGGGCATCAGAGACTCACAATAAGGAAAGACCCCTGAGAGAAATATTCTCCTTGGATTCTCTCCTAGATTTTGAGATGGGCACATACACATTTTCCTCTTATGCTCTAATAACATTGGGTTGTAATCTAGGACATCTACTTGTTCCCTAAAATATGCCCGGCCAATCCCTGTTTCTTTGGGACACTAAACATCACTCTAGCCCCAGTCAGGTGACAAACATCCCCCACTTCTGCCAAACCTCATTCCATTCCCTCGTTCTTGGTCTTGTAGGCCCTGCTGTCAAAAGGGTATAAGAAGCCCAAAATCCATCCACTCTAGGAGGCAGTATCCCACCTGCACTGTCCTCCCAGCCAAATTCAATATGAATACCAAATTAATACATCTCTCTTTTAATTTTTAAGCTAAGTGTTGGAGTCTTGTATTCTTGTAAAGGGTATTTGTCCTGAACCTGGGATTCACCTCAAGTTTCCCCCTCCCCCCACATACAACATTTTCATGGTATAAAACATAACCAAATGAGGTCAGTTGATAAAATAACTTCAAAAGGTGCAAGCAAAACATCTTTCTCTTTTTGTACTGGACACCTTGGGTATATGAATGTGGCCCATGGACTTTTTAAAGGGTTATTTTTTTTTAAACCCTTACCTTCTGTCTTGGGGTCAATACCGTGTATTGGCTCCTAGGTGGAAGAGTGGTAAGGGTGGGCAATGGGGGTCAAGTGACTTGCCCAGGGTCACATAGCTGAGAAGTGTCTGAGGCTGGATTTGAACCTAGGACCTCCCATCTCTAGGCCTGGCTCTCAATCCACTGAGCTACCCAGCTGCCCCCTTAAAGGGGTATTGATTATGGAGTCATTGTGGAAACTGACAGCCAGAACAAAATTAAAGGATATCCAGTAAGTTTCATTTGAAAATCTGATAGGATACTCAAAACATCCATGGAGGTAGATGCCAGCATTGTGTTTTAATACTAGCACTGCCATCATCAATTGATTCACTTGGTAAATGTGTTTGAGTACTCAGTTATTTAAACTGCCTTCAAGGAAATTACATTTCAGAAGTAGAATATACATATCTTTTGGTTGGAGGATGAAACAATTTTTCTTATATAAATATTATAAACAGTGGTTAGGTCCCCAGATTATACCAAAGAATACTGTTTATCCCACAATATTTTTTAAAATATCCTATATTTCCAAATAATAGAGATAACTGAAACTAACATACTAATTCAAGACTTACAAATTACATTTCAAACATGACACGAGACCCTTACAATTACCTTGGGTGATAGGTACTATAGACATTCATTGCTATTTCATTTTCCAAATGAGGAAACTTAGACTTAGAGGTAATAAGTGACTTGCCCATTATTACACAAGTAGTAAATTTCAGGGATAGGGCTTGGACCCAGGTATCTCTGGACTCTAAATCGAGTTCAATTTCAACTATGCCACTTTGTCTCTCATTGAATAGTACAGAAAACAATACTGTTCTTTCCATATTAGATCAAAGTATCACAGAATGCCAAAGATGGAAAGGATTTTTGAGGTAATGAAGTACTCTCATTTTCCACATAAGGAAACTCTAGTCCCATGTAAAAGGTCATATAACAAATCAATGGTCAGCCAGGGATAAAAATTCCAGACTTGTGATTCTAATTAATTCCAATATCCTTTCGTTACATCAAAAGTACATCTAGTAATAACAGCTCCTTGTTCTTTTTTCTTTTTTTAAACTATAATTCATAGTGCTTCAAGAAAGGCAGATTTAATTAGAGGAGAATGAAAAGAGTAAATAGAAACTTTTGTGAAGATTCTCACCAAGGATTCTGGGTACCTGCAAGGCTTTTGAAACTGAAGACCCTAGTTCTTTATTATGAGTATATTCAATTCAGAACTTCTGGCTTTCTTTCTCATTGATATAGGTTTTTCATTATCTCTGTCCTTGTACTCAAACATATTGAGAATCAAGAATAAAAAAAGGTGTGGGATGGATTGAGAAAGGAGAGAATTAAAAAATAAAGGGGAAGACTTTGGGCTTGTCACATATAAATCTCCTACCTATTCCACCCACACCTCACTAGTTTTTCCCATTAGCAAGTATGATGTCCACTTCTGGTTTCTTCTTCTTCTGGTTTCTAGCTGATATCATTTCTTATTTACTAGACCCCTATACTCCAAATTACCTATGAGTTGGAGAACACAAGTTCATATGCCCTAACCTCCTTTTCTTCAATTCCACTATAACATCATCATCAGCTTCTCAAGTTATTTGGAGGGAATTTACTGTGAAACATTAACAATGGAGACAGCGAAAGATTCAATCACAAATTACAGTTAATAAGTTCTCAGGTTTGAGGTATCCTTATGGTTAATTCTAGTCCTTGGCAATAACTACATAATATTTACTTATTATATTTTACTCTCTCTAGACTATTTTTTAAGCCCAAGCCTTTGATATTAACTCAGTCCTAATTACTTTTCTGTAGTACTGACAAAATTAATTGCTCCAGGGAGCATGGAATAGTGGGACAGACAAGGAACTTGTTCTCAGATGGCCTGGGTTCAAATCCTAGCTCTACTACTTACTGCCATTGGGCAGTCACTTAACTTTTCCATTTCCTAATTTGTAAAATGAGGGTACTTGATTATGTTAAACTGGAAAAAAACACACACATAGAGAACTATTAAATAGTCAGAAAAACCATGTCTTTCATCAGGAGAGAAATCCAGCCTTCACACAGAGTCCCAATGCTCTGGCTACTCTGGCTACCAATCTGTGGGAGAAATCACTATACTTGATGACAACTCCAAGGAACCATGGAAATTGAGGAACTTATAATACCTCTTGGGGACCTGAGGATGGGAGAGTATGGTTGAGTGGCTTTACAATGGCTACAAAGACAGTGAGGAGTCCTAGATAGGATGATCTGGGAGAGGCTCGTGCTTTATAATGGACACAAAAAGGAAAGATCCAGCCAAGGGCCCTGCTACCTTAGAAAGGACTTTGACACAAAGGGAGAAACTAAGAGGACAAAAAAAGGTACTTATGACTTGATTGAGACTGCTAGCTCCACCTAAAATACTTTAAGGCTTGTTGTTAGTCTGAAACTTGTGAATTTGGGACTTCCCTCAAGAAGAGATTCTTATGTGACAAGGTCAAGCTTGAGATCTTTAGACCTCACACTGCTACAAACTTGGGGTTCTCAAGCTCACAATATTGGGGCTTCTAGATTCCAAATTGACAATTAGATGATCTCTAAACTCTTATTCAAGGGTCTAAGCAAAGACATTCTTTCTACAACTGCTAATCTCAGTTATCTCAGGATACATTATCTATTTGGAAAGCAAATTCTGAATCTATATTCTCAGGGATTCCCAGTGAAACTTGGCTTGGAAAGCTACTGTCCCTAAGGTTCAAGTCTTGGGGCTCTCCCTTACCTTTTCTAGGTATCTTTATACCCTAGTCCTTTTAGAATCAGCTTGTCTTCTAAATTCACCATCTCTCATTGCTTTGACCATTCCCTCGGAGGAGATGGCTCTTTCAGCAAAATTCAGGCTTTATTGAAAAAATTTTCTTACCCACCTATGTGGTGTGGACCCTGGAACCAGAAAACCCATCCTTCTTACACAGAATGCTTCTCACCACACACCTCTCCAAAATGAACTTTTCCTATCAGGCTCTTTAAGAGAACATGGCTTCAAATACTACCAATGATACCTTGTGTGACTTTGGGAAGCTGTTTAAACTTCTGGGTCACCATTTCCTCATCTATAAATTAAGGACTAGATGGGCTCTAAGGTTCCATCCAGCTTGACATCTGAAATCCTATGATCATTCTAAACTAACATTCCCAAGCAGGCCTACCAGGGGCACAATGTAAGAAACATTAATGGAGGAAAATTACACCAATTTCAGGGAAAACCACATGATACTTAACATTTGTCTGTAAGATACCTCTGTTTTTAAGGTCTAGTACCAGAACTCTGTGTAATGTTGGTCCTTGGCATAGCAAAGCTCTCAAATAGCCACAAAGTTCAGGCCCGTTTCTGCTCTGCTCTTGTGCAGTGTTTCCAGCATTTTATTAAAAAGCCATAGATCAGATTCTTTTAAGTAATCAAATGCCCAAAGGTTAATGAGGCATCTCGTTCATATTTCATTATTGCTATTCCTTGGAGCCCATCATGTAGCATTCTAATCAATACCATAATCTCAAGAAGCTATAGACAATTAGAAGCTACTAGAAATAATCCATAGTCTCTTACTGTATTGAAAATAAACCCACTGAGTTAATAACTGATAAGCACAGGTCAGTGTCCCATCAGAATGGAACTTTCTTTTTTCAAAAAACTTAATGTGCCAGATTTTCAAAAAAGAAACAAAATATGTAGATTTAATTTTTCCAGTTATTTCCTCCTCTATATGCCTACCTTAATAATGTTTACTCCAACAACTAGTCATCGAGGCACTCATTCTTTTGCTCTGTACTTTGTGTTAAAAAACTTTAGAAAAGTATTCCTTTCCAAGCTATTCATATTTACCTGGTAAAGAAATATCAAATGAAGATGACAATTCCTGTGCTAAAGGTTAAACAGCTATGATTTTCACTGTTCATAATTGCCTTTGTAAAATCTGGTAATTTTTTCCAAATATTTTAGAATATAATGTTTGTACATCGTATTCTCACCTAAAGCCCTTTTTATCCTCTTTATCATTTGCCATGGATGAAGAGGCATTGGAACCCAGGTGGAGTCATGAAATGAGAATTAACATCAGGAATAAATGTCAGTTTTGACCTGCTTTCAGTGTCTGGTATACCCCTGGTCAGATCAACTCATTATTACAAGAGAGTCACCAGTGCGGTGTTAGAGAACTAATTGTGTTTGCTCACGCTCCAAAATCTAGTTCTACTGGGTTCTCCTCCCCTTTCAGGGTTCTTTTTTTTCCATGCAAATCTTACAAAGAGCTGTATGGAGAAGGCATTAGAACGCAGACTCCCATACACAATCCCCTTCACCTCCAGACTCAATGCAGAGCCAGAAACCCCCTGTCTCTGAATTGCCCTAATGTTCAGTCATTCCCCCAAATACAGATGTACTCCTAAACCTCTGTTATAAACTCACTCAGACTTGCATTGATTGCAGGCAGAGTTCAATATCTAAATCTATTTGCCTCCCCAGATACTAAGTGCTCTCTTTCTCACATTGAGACTCCAGGGAGCTCAGAATTGTGTCATTCGTTTTTATTTCAGAGGTCTCTTTCCTCACAGCCCCTAAATTTTTGGAATTGTCCTAGGGATAATGTGCTGGGTTCCAGTACGTGTACAATTTTACCAGTTAGTGACATAGACCTGGATATGGGAAGGGGAATTCTAGGAGATATGGCTCACTCTATGGGCAAATCCAACCTTCCAGAGATCTACACCTGAACATATCCTCATCCATTCATACACTGCCTTGAAATCTTCTAATCAAATCAATCACTCCATCAAAAAGATTTGATTTTCATCCATATTCAGCTCTCCAGATTCTCTTCAATCCATTCTTTATCTACTCTGTCCTAAGTACTCAGAACCAAAGGGTTAGCATGCTTTCAAGCTGGATAGCTCCAGATTAACAAATACCTCTGACTTCTTATAAATATCTCAAAGATATCTCACAACATATGATAAACAAATCAGTTGAATAGATTGTGAAATGTAAATGGATGGCCGGACAACTGAGTTAGTATATTAGTCTATAATTAAGAATATTTGGACAAGCTCTGAAAAGAAATAATTTGTTAGACTCAGAATGAAAAAGAAAGAAGAGTAGGGATAGATGGGATTATATTATACTTGCTTGATAGACCTCTAATTTGAAGGGGGCAAAGAAGTAGTCATAAACTTCTCTGTTTTTACTACTTGAAAAAAAAATGTGTTAGAATTTAGCAAGTAGGCTTTTCTGTACTCTTTACACACATTAAAATGTCCTCTCCAGTGACTTTCAAAGACTATGTGAGAGGAATCAAACTTTCCCTCTTTGATCTTTTTTTTTTTTTCCCTTCTGCTATTAAACTCTTCTCATGATCTAAAAGCTGCTGAAGGTCAAGACTCAGTCATTCCTTTTGCTGGACAAGTTGAAGTCCATAACTATGAAGCCTCTATTGAATGCTGGTCTTAGTTCAAGTTGCTTCTAACTTGGGCTTTTCAGAGACTAATATTGATTTCCTTCTACAAAGGGATAAATCCTTTCATGTTGTAATTCCATAAGCATTGCAGAGGTTCTGGGGGAAGGGTGGTAAGGGATGACTGTAGAATTTTCATCTGATTAAACAATTTCAACTCTCAAATAAATTGTTCCCTTAGCTCTTAATGTCAGTTTGGCAGGGACTAAATCATTTCTCCCTACCATTAAATCTAATATGGCAGGTATATATTAATTTTGGTGTGTTTCGGTGACACCTGTCATGGAAGCTATATGGATAGGTGAATGGGAATTATTAGATGATTTGATATTTTTCATTAATGAGAAATGGATTAGACACTTAATAAATTTTAGTGATTCCTTATTTTACTCTAACTTCTTAGTAACAGGCAGCTATATATAATGGTGAGGAACAATTTAGGTAAGCAAGTATTAAAAATAAGTATGCATAATTCTGTTGCTGTTCAGCTGTTTTTCAAGGTGTTGTGTGAGGGGTTGTTTTTTGTTGTTTTTTTTTTCTTTTTCCTGGCTTTACCTACCTCATGGGAGCTTTATGAGGATTACTATCTGTCTTACAATTAAATTTTGCAAAGTGACTTGGGAACCTCAAAAGAAAAAGATTTTTTAAATGCAAAATACTAATAGTTTCCCTGACAGAATGAAATGTTCCAACTATATTAAATGAGTAAAATAACATGCTAAATCTCTTCTTC
This sequence comes from Gracilinanus agilis, assembly GCF_016433145.1. NCBI lineage: Eukaryota > Metazoa > Chordata > Mammalia > Didelphimorphia > Didelphidae > Gracilinanus > Gracilinanus agilis. Next base: position 104,504,315 of record NC_058134.1, read on the forward strand.
AAAAGAAAGCATTTTTCAAAATGTGTCCCTATACCTAAAAAATGGCAATATATGTCAGTGGTCATTGTTATAAGATATGTAGGGTGATGGAATTACAGACTTTTAGAGTTGTGAGGAAACTTAGAGATCAGCTGGTCCACACTCAATCATCTTTCAGCTGAGGAAACTCAGGAAGACAAAGATTAAATGACTTGCCTGAGGTCTTATTAATGTGCTGTTGATGTTTTTGAAAAAATAGCCAAAGTAGCATTGTGTTTTGCTGGCTAATGAGTCTGGTCTGTGAGTCAGCTCTGAGGTTACAATAATTGAGACAGAGGAAGGGTTTCATTAGGGATAAGTCATAAGATTTAAAGCAACTTGGAGGTGCCATGGACAGAGCACTGAGCTTGGAGTCATGAAGACCTGAGTTCAAATCCAGTCCTACATTGGCTGTGTGACCCTTGAAAAGTCACTCGATCTCTGCTTGCCTCAGTTTCCTGAACCATAAACTTGGGATAAAAATATTACCTTCCCCACAGTATATTTTTTAGGATAAAATGAGTTTATAGTTACAAAATACTTTGCCAATTTTAAAGCTCTATATAAATGCTATTATTATTAAGATGATCCATCACTGTAAAAAGCAGAGAATCTAATGATTCAGGACCATGAATTATGATCAGGAATACTAAATTTTAATCAGAAAGAAAGAATCAGAAACAATTGGTTATAGGGTGTAAGTCCTAGAAGGGAAGCAGACTAAATGTCTATTTTCAGGAGATGTGGCAGGTATTGGTGGTGGAGATAGCATGGTACTGAAGGTAAATGGCTGGACAGGATAGAAATCATGACCTGGGATGAGCTATACATAAGTGGTAAGTAATGTGAATTCACATTCCATCTTTAATCAGGATGGTTCATCCCCAATGTAGAATTTAAATCCAAGCGGATTAACACTCATCTGTGTAGACAGGAGTGGGAGTCAGTCAGTCAGTCAGTCAACAAGCATTTATTCAGTGTCTACTATGTGCTGAGGGCCAGGGATACAAAAGAAAAGTAAAAGACAGCCCCCACTCCCAAGAGGCTCTCAGTTTAATGGGTGGATCTGACCAGGAGCATGTTATTAAAGGTAAGTGTCAAAGGAATACAGTTGGGGCAAAAGACAAGACATTTAAGGTGGAGGGTCTTCTATATTCCAAGAGTGGCTTCCAGCCCTTTGGAGAATTGTTACCATATTTTTAATAACCTCCCTCTTCAGGAAGTCCATACCTAGAGGAATATAGGTGCAAGGCATGTCAGAGATAGAAGAGGGAAGATGAAAGGAATAAACATTTATTAAGTACCTCCTAGGTGCCAGCCACTAAACTAAATGCTTTATAAATATTGTTTCTTTAGATTCTTTCTCATTCCTCACAGCTAAGAGTGCCATACTTCTTCTCTGTCCCCCCAAATGTATCTTGTATTTACTTGTACGTGTTTTGTTTATACGTAATTGTGTGCAAGTTGTCTCCCCCAAAGACTATAATTTCCTTGAAAGAAAAAAATATTTCTTTTTTTGCATCCCCAGCATCTAGGACATAGTAGGTATTTAATAAATGCTTATTTATTGATTAATTATTTATTTGATTGATTATTATTAATTAATTATTGATCAATTGATTGATCGATACTTGGTTCATTAAGGAAGTCATGGAAGATGGTATTCATGAACTATTCAAAGGTAGCAGGCTTGCCACAGGTTCAAATTGGCATCACTAGTGCCTTTACAACATTTGAAACACAAAATTTTCTATTTGACCCTTTGGTGAATGCACATTAATTTGAATCCCCTGCTCAAATTCCACTTAAAAAAAAAAAAGATGTACTCTGGGTTCAGGAAAAGGGATACTAGTGTAAGACTAAAATTAATATCCAATAACTCCAAGTATTATATTTTATAAGATTTATTAATAATCACTTGAAGTAGAAGAAATAAAAGGACAAAGTAAAGGACCTGAGTAAAGAAAGTTTTCCCAGTGGCAATCGCAGGAAAAGATAGCAAGAGAGCAGAGCTACACAAAACTTATATTCTCCCTATGTTAACACATAATGTCAGAAGGAGCATGGGAAGCTGGGAAAGAGAGTTCTGAGGTTCAAATCCTAATTACACACTTGTAACAGAATGTGATAACATTTAGAGTTCCATTGGGAAACCACAGTCAAAAGCCCATAACTCTTCCACAAAAAGTGGTGTCCTGTGGATGATTGTTGTTGTTCAGTTACTTTTCCATTTTCTTCTCCTGCTTATTTTACAGATGAGGAAACTGAGGCAATCTGGATTAAGTGATCTACACAGGGTCATAGAACTAATAAATTTCTAAGGCCAGATTTGAGCTCAGGAAGTCCAGTCTTCCTGACTCCAAGATCAGTACTCAATCTTTAGAGGTGATAGTGATGGCGGCCAAACCTCCTCCAGAGTTATATGGCCAGGGTTTTTGTAAGAGACTGGATTATGCAAATAATGCAAATGATTATTCAAATAGCACAGCATATTTCCATTGGACTAGAAACAATCACCACCTTTACATAATGATAACATTCAAGAATATGTATTTGAATATTGGTGGCCATTTAAGGGTATCCATTATTCCCATTGATCAGGTCTAATCAGCAGTTGCCTTTCTGGGATTGAGGGTCCAAGTGTGATATTGAGGGTCCAATTCTGGGCTTGATGGAAGGTTTCAGTGTCATAAGTATTATTCAGTAGTTTCATTTTTTTTTTGGCCTTGCTGCCAGATAGGTGGAAAAGTCAAATTCAGCCTCAACCACATATTAACTCTATGATCTTAGGCAAGTCACTCACTTCTGTTTGCCTCAATTTAATGGGGATAAAATAGCACCTACTGTGCAGGGTAATCGTGAGAACAAATAAGGTAATGTTTATAAAGCGCTCAGCACAGTTTGGGGCACAGAGTGGGTTCTGTGTAAATTCTCATTACCTTCCCCTTTCCCTATTAGTATTCCCAGCCCTGCAATAAATTAATATGTCAGTTCAAGGATCTCTGACTTCATTAATGAGGATATTTCCTAAAAGTTTGGCATACTAGAAAGATTACTGACTCTAGAGTCAAAGGTGCTAAAGTCCTTGTTTCAAGTCCTGCTTCCTACCAGATGTGTGACCTTTGACAAGTGACTTCACAAATCTCTGGATCTGTTTTCTCTTTTATGAAATGAGGGGGTGGGATTGATAGCCCCTGAGGTCCCTTCCAGCTCAGTGTCTACGATCCTGTAATCCTTGTACCAAAGCAGGGTTTAAACTCCTTTTTACATGGGTAGGTGTCCTTTGAGAGTTGTTCTGAGCCCCCCCCCCCCAAAAAAACAAACAAACAAACAAACAAACAAACAAACAAAACAAAACAAAACAACAAAACGTGGCCAGCCATAGAATCATAGTCTGAGAGCTGGAAATGACCTTAAAAACCATGTAGTCCAAACTCTTCATTTTTCAATGAAATATAGGTCCAGAGTGGTTAAGGGACTTGCCTTCAGTCACACGGCTGGTAAATGTCTGAGGTCGGATTTGAACCCAGTTATTCCTTACTCTGAGCCTAGCGCCCTACTCTGCCATGCTACCTCATAAAAGGTAGGATGGGAACGGTCATAAAATATGTTTATGGTTGGTGGAAATTAGTCTCTCTATTGAGTAAGTTAATATAATAGTGGGAAGCTACTTACTGAGTGTCAGTGGAGATCCTATCCCCAAATGTCAATGGAATTCATACACAAAACCTAAGTGGACGGGACCAGAAACCTCAGTATGGAAGCAGCAGTCATGCTATTTGGTGCTGGGACGCCTCCCCTTCCGTGGCAGCGCCATCTGTGTGTGCCAGTCTGGTATTAGGCTTTTAGTTTGAGTTCCTAAAGAACTCAGTTCATGTGCCTCTCCCTATCAAGGGTTATTAACACGGAGTTTCTGAATTTGGTTGTTTTCTAAAACAATTTTAATAACTATATTTAAATATAATTGGTTTTCTTGGTAACACTCTGTATTTTATAGTATGCATTTAAGCGTATGATTCAGAGAACTCTATATGCTTTACCAAACTGCCAAAGGGATCTATAACAAAAAAAAGTTAATATCCCTTGATATATATAAAACCTTTTTTGATTCCTTCAGCAGCTAAAAGCGCTCAATCTCTCAAAATTACCTCTTTTATTCTGCATACATTTTAGGCATAATTATATTAAACAGAATGTTAGCTCCTTGAGGGTAGAGCCTGTTTTAGATTTTTCTTGTATCCCCAGTTGCATGGCTTAATAGTTGTATAACAGATGCTTGTTGATTAATTGATTCCTGATACTATTTTGTGCCACTCCCGTGCCAGCATACAAAATGCTTTCTCAGAAATGGAAAAAGTCAATGATGAAATTGTGTTCATTTCTAGTGGAGAACAGACTTCTTTTCTTGTCTGTAGAGAAAGGAGGTGGGGCAAAATGTAACAATGGATAAATGTAACTGGAACATTGATGGGATCACAGAATCATGGAATTTAAAGCTTAAAGGGATTTTAGAAATTATTTAATTCAACCTTCCCCCTCTCATCTTAATAATCCAATTTGATTCACCAACACTTGCTAAATCCATATTATGTGCAAGACTCTTACCCAAATGCTGGGATACAAAGACAGATGCAGCACAAGACAGTATGCCATTGCTTTGGAGAAAGGAGCAACATCAACATCTAGTTGGCACTTAAAAAGTAATCTTCCATCTCTTTATAAAAAAAAAAATCAAGAATAAATTAGGGTAGTTTACAAAGTCTAAATCTCAATCCTTTATAAGATGTGGGCCAGTAATATCCTTTTTTCTTTTATTCAACCTTATACATTCATTGATGTAGAATTTAATCTGCAAAGGGCCTTCACATATAGCCATATAAATCTGTGAAATAAACAGAGCAATATTTTTGTCCACATTTAACAGATAAAGTAACTGAGGTTTATAGAGATAAGTGATTTGCCCAAAGCCACATGATTATTATGTAAGGGAGCTAAGGAGGAAAAAATAACACAAAAAACTCAGTCCTCAAATTTTTGATGCAATGCTTTAAGTATCTTTCCTCCACTAAAGAAAGTTAAGATAGCACTAAAAAATACAGAAGCTCTCCAAAAATCCTCATAGGATACCTTATTAGCATTCTACCTCAAAATATTATTGGCTCTATTTCATTCATATTTTGAAATACTATGTTTATTTTTACTTAATGAAATCCCCATCCACTCTTTGCTTTTCTTCATTAAATACTAATTTCTTCCTAAATCTTGCAATGGTTTAGAAAATTGCATTTAGTTGCAAAAACCTACTTTTAATTATTTTTTTTCATACTATTTAGTGGAAAATCCAGTTACAATTACTCTTTTTATTTTAGTGTTTAGTGAGGAAAACATATTTACAATTATTCTTTTTTTTCATTTTGTTATTCTAAATTTTTTTGCATTTTGATTCAGCACATACATATGACCATATCTTTGATAATACATACCATTTATTGTTTTTTTCTTAATGTCTTTTTTCTAGACTTATAATATAATCCATTTTGACTAAAGTCAGAATGTGAGGAAAAGATACTACATTTAATCAAAAAATAAACAACCTAGAATAATATTAATCCAGATGGAAAAAAATAAGCAGGCTTTACCAGTTAAAAACAAACTTGTTAAAACAAAAGAAGTTAGTATGCAAAACCATAGCCTCGTATTGCAAATAGTCACCATAGTTTTCTAGGGATTGATTTATTCCCTGAGAGGAATTTTTAATATAATGGAATAAATATGAAAATATTTTCAACTCCATGAAAAAAAGGGGAAAGCCACATTTAAAATAACATAATTTTCTTTGGGTCAATAATAAAGTAGTTTTCAATTGAAAGTGCCATTCTATTTGTAAGTTATATTATTATATATTTTATTTCACACGGGATTCTGAAGACACTGGCAGGAACTGAAACCACTTTAGAAAATTATGTCCTCATAATGAACCTAAATGTCAAACCCAATTATTCATTGTTCTGGTGGGCAAGTTAGACTTTTCATTAAGACTACCTCTACCGAAGTCTGGATTCTTGGCACTTTACATCCTGATCATGACAGTAACTATCTCATTCATCTCCCTGCCTCTATCCATTCTTCTCTTAGTTCAGTGCTTCATAAGCTCCATTTTATTGATGTGGATGACCCCTCCACAAGTGAAGGAAAGGAATGTGCCTTTCTTAAGAACCTATTATGTGCTAGACACTTTATTAAACACTTAATAAATATCTCACTTTATCCTTACAACCACTGTGTGAGTTAAATACTATTATGACCACCATTTTATAGTAGAGAAAATAGATTTAGAGAAGTTAAGTGATTTGCCTAGGGTCATACAACTACTGTCTGAGGTTAGATAGCCTCAATTCACACTACTGTCTCAGGGGACATGGATATCAAACTCTCCATGCCTTTTGATCCAAAACGATTCTTATCACTATGCTCATTTATTTTCCACTAAGAATCTACCCAATAAGCTATAGATCAGAATCCCAGATTCATTGTCTAACAATAACAACCACTATTGGGTCCATAGGGATGGAAACTCAGGGTCTAAGTACCAATCCTAGAATAGCTGGTGTCTCTAATGAGAAGGGTTGGTTTTCCTTTCCTAGTTATCTTTGGTTAATTAAACCACTTCCCTAGTGCCCCAGAGATGATTTACTTATAGATTGGATTATGACTCATATCAAAGTCTCTACAAAGGGAGAGTAAAAAGATATTCAATATGCAATGTGATACAAGTATGGGTCAGTTATTTATTTCCTATAGATAAAGTTAGTACTAAAAGACACAAAAGATTCACAATTTGTATCGAAAGAAAAGATTTTAAACAGGATTCAGTAAGCAACTTTATATCTCAGTTATACTCACTTGGGGCTTTTTACTTAAATGTCATAAGAACATTTCTTGGCATGTTCAGCAGCTGGTAAGGAATAGAGAGATGAAAATGGGAGTCATTCTTTTTTTAATATCTACTGACTTATTAGTTCTTCTTGACCAATGCTCAGTAAGGACACTGATTTATCATCTCAAAATACCACATCTCCAGAAATCTCCATGAAGTTCACCATTCCCAAAGAACCAAAACACTATTACCATGTCCTTGAGTCTCCAGAAATTTACAGCAGAGATCTGGAAGCACACTTCCTCAGATGGTTGCTATAGGTCAGTTCATTAACTACTTACTACCTTAGAATCATGCATTTAGAGTGAGAAGCAAGAAATCTCAGCAATCATTTTCATTTTGCAAAATAGAACTGAGCACAAGATAGGTTAAGAAACTTGCTTATGGTCAGAAGCATTATGTTAAAAATAGATTTTGGCCCTAGACTCCCATTTTTACATTCTCATTATGTCATAGTGCCAACCCAAGTTTTCACTATAAATATTTTTGTATATATTGGTCTTTCCCCCCTTTCTTTTGTCTTTTTAGGATATAGGACTAATAAAGGAATAGTATTGCTGAGCCAAAGGGCATGCACAGTTTAGTGACTTTGGGGGTTTAGTTCTGAATTGATTTCCAGAACAGCTAGACCAATTCATGGCTCCAACAAGAGCAAATTAATATGCCTTTTTTCAAATAACCTTTTGAAAAACTATCATTTCCTCCCTGTTTTTAAAAAATATTTGCCAATCTGATGTATCCCAAATGTTTTAATAGTCAACATGGTTGAGGCACTGTTAGTGACAGAGGAAAAGGAGAGCTGGGTATATTTATCATTTAAATGATTTTCTATTAGAAGCTGTAGTAGATAGATACACACATATAGAAGAGACCCAAATTCAATGCTTTGAATGGCTTGACAATGTGACCACAAACCCTTCCTCCTTATGGTTTTGAGAGGCAATGGCCAAATGGACAAAAAACTTAGCTCCTGATGGTTGTTCTGCCCAGGAAAGGAAATGTACAGTTTAGTGTATTTCTAGTGCAAACTTTCCCTTGCAAGAAAGTTTTACTTTAACTACTTTGATATTTCTGCAGATCCACAATCTAAATTCACACAAATCCACAATCTAAATTCCCTTCACAAAAGGCAGATTAACACCCCTTTTCATCTATCTCATTCATGACCTTTATCTTCCCATAAATATTGCCTGGGGGCACCTTTTTCTAGATCTCCTACCATTATGTGGATACCAAGGGAATACACAGGATCTCCACCAATGATCTCTTGCTCTTGCTTCACCTTTACCTTCTTTTCTAGTTGTATGTCTCTTGTCCATATTTGTTATTCTTGTAAAAACACTCCTTTGGCAGATTCCAGAAAACTGTTATTTCAACAGCTCAGCATTGCTCTTCTTTTTCCTACTTTCCTCCCCGCAGTCTCCCAATTTGTTTCTATTATAATTGCATCTCCTCTGTTTTGTTGTGTGGAACTATCTTTCTTATTGTGGAGGAAAGGAATAAGAGGGCACACAGTAAGGAATCCAAGGTAATGAATGTATCCCTTTTGTTGTTCTGACAACCCAAATATGTTCACATAAGATTGGTTTAGGTGCAGTTAAAACCATTTAAACCCACAAAAATATTTAAATCAATCAGAGGTTTTAGTATATCATCTTATTTTCCTTACCATAATAACAACAAAAAGGCATATTGATATATTAGGAAAAATATGATATAGGAATCAGCAGAAGCGGATTCTTGTAACTCAAGCACTAACTAGCTGAAGAACCTTAGACAAGTCACTGAACCTTTGCAGACCTTGATATTCACATTATTTTTCTTTTTTGGCTAATTAAGATTTCTTCAAAAGAATAATTAGAATTATTGTTATTATACTTCTAAAACTACTAAAAGCAGTTTTCTATTTTATTAAATTGCTATCCTAAAATAAAAATAAGCTAATTTTTAAAAATGGAATTTTAGAGCTGTTAAGTTACTATATAGTCTTGTTCAGTCCATGTGAGAAAACTGAGACCTAGGAAACTTTTCGATTTAATGAGCTACCTGGTGTATGCATTCTACAAACACATGTTGAAGAAGAAAGAATGGTTGAATATCATTTCCCTATATATCATCTCACCAGCACAGTAGGTAAAAGAATAATCATTGCCTTGGAATTACTTATCATATATCATTTAATAATTCTCCATATAGTATTCACCCTGTTTTGTAGCAGCAATTCACTGTACACTCATGTTGAATTTATTGAGTACTAGCACCCTAGGGTTTTTTCCCTTAGTGATGATTCCTAACTGGCAATTTTCTGTTTTATTCTATATTTTTCCCCCATCAGATTCTGCCTTTCCCTAGTGAATTAACTTGCATTTATCTTGATTAAACCTTACTTTATTGATTGCTGTCCCTTTCTCTAACATCTCAAGATCTTGCTATATATTAATTCTGTTTTCCATGGTATTAACTTTCCCTCCAGGCACCTGATGACATTTAGCAAAGTTTTTGAATCTGCCAACATGGAATAACATCCTTTTCAGTTTCCATACATTCTCTTCAATTCTAAAAGAACCAAAGAAGGATATGTGTCTTACACATTTCACCTTGCTAGGAGGCATTTTTTCCATTTATTTATGGTTTCAAATTATTTCTCATCTTAATATCCTACCTATCTCCTAATACAGTATGGATTCAGAGTAGAAAACAAGGGTTTTTTTAAATAACCAATGCAAAAATTAGTTTTCTTTGACTATTCATGTTTGTATCAAGGATTTTGTTTTTATTGCTTTCTCAATTGGTAGGGGGTGAGAAGAAAGAGAGAGGACAATCTTAATATGGAAGTAAAAGATAACTAAAAAATATCTCCCTTATATTTCCAAGAAAAAAAATACAGATTGTCATAGAACCAATGGGACACCAAGGGCACCTTCCTCTAGTCCTACAAACACTAGTCCAATCTTTAGTATCACCCCAAAATAGCAATAATGCTTTAGCTCCCACCACTCAGTTTTTACCCTAGCCAAATCTTTTAACACAACTTCTGCTTAGATTCCCACAGAAGTAGGTAAGGTAACAAGATCTCCAGTTCCTATGGAAGTATATGGCAACCCTTTTTGTCAGTCCAATGGAGAAAAAAAATCAGAAAACACAAAGGACCTGAAGAAACCCCAAAACAGAAAGGTCACAAACAATCCATAGGATTTTTCTCCTCCCTGTCAAAAATTGGATCAAAATTTTCCACAGTATCCTAGAATCTTTCAGGTTCTGAGCTTTTCTGTACTAAATTACAAGACTACTAGAAAGAAAAGTCAATGCTTTTTTCATCCCACACATTGTGACTTCATTCCCTTCCTGATTTGTTAGCTTGCAGAGGCCACACGAGTGATCCTTTTCTCACTCAAGTAGATGCGATGTTTAGGAAATGATGCTCAGGTTGTGGTATATGTAGGAACTTTGTGTTTTGTTTTGTTTTTAAAGGAAAATTAAACTGGTAGAAGAAGAGAGAGACTTTAAGAGTAAATGGTTGGGTTTTCCAGGTTAAGATGGCTGCAGAGTAGAAGCAGGGTGCCTAACTCTCCTAACCGTCTCATACGTGATATCTCAAAAGGACACAAAAACCAAATCCAGATGAACGAAGGTACCCCACAATAGGGTGCAGCATTGAAGGTATGAAGGATTCGGGCATTTCCACACTATAAGGGAGTGAAATAGCTCCCAATAAAACGCGAGCTGATCAACCTTTCCCCACTCCCCACCCCACCTACAGTGCCAGTGCCAGTGCACAAGAGTTAGAGAAAGCATGGGCATTCACTAAGTTCTTGGCAGCTAACTGGAACCACCAGGGGCTTGCTCCTGAGAGCAGCAAGACCCAAGACCCCAAGAGGGTTGGCTCTCAATCCACTGAGCTATCCAGCTACCCCCTAGTATGTGTGATTCTGAGAAAGTCACTTAACCTTTCTGCCTCAATTCCATCAACTGTAAAATGGGGATAATAGTAGCATTCATCTCCAAGGATCAAATAAAATGCTATTTGTAAAGCACTTAATACAGAGCTAGATACATAGTAAATAGATGCTTAATAAATCCCCTCTATCATGGTGAGAAGCACCTCCTCTTCATTCCTCTCCTGTTAGTTCATTCAAACACAAACACCTGGGGAGTTCTTAAATCGCTTTTCCCTACTCCTGCTAGTTTTTCTGGCTCTGAATCAGGTTTTCCTAGGCTCTGGAGGGTTTGATGCAGCAGAAATTGAGCAATGGAACTATTGGATTGCCTGGAATGTAAATGACAGCTAGATAAAAGTCAGGGAAAAGATGACTCAGATTGTGGGAATGGGATGAGAGATGGCCAAGCTTCTTGCCACAGAGGGAAGAAAAAGGAGGCATAAATATTAAGGAGAAGGAAAGAGAAAAAGAGACTGCCCTTGATAACCTAATATTCCTTTTGCCCCAGGACTCTCCCCAAGATCCTAAAAATAACTAAAACTGATTAGGTATATTATTTTCAGAACCAGTTTAAGGTATAGTTTAATATGATTACATGATTTAGGGGCAGGGAGAAGGTTCCCTAACCTTCCCTCTCAAAAAAAGTAAGTAAATAAACTTTCCATCTCCTTGCTAATGCTTGATATTCCATTCACTGAAGGGGAACCAATAACAGAAAGGGAAGGGGCGGGGGGGGGGGGGAACCTAAATTCAAGAATTCTTCAAATGGAGCCTCGGATACTTACTAGCTGTGTAGTCTTGGCAAGTCATTTAACTCTGTTTGCCTCAGTTTCTTATTTGTAAAATGAGCTGGAACAGGAAATGGCAAAATACTTTAATATCTTTGCCAAAAAAATAAAAAAATAAAAACCCAAAACCAAACGAAGTTACAAAGAGTCATACACAATTGAAATGACTGAACAACATGTATATGTGTGTATCTGAAGGGCATGAATATTTAGAGCTTATACATGTATGTAGGTATATATATATATACATATATATATATACACACACATTTAACAATTTTAAAAGCATTTTCATACATTGTTTCATATGACCCTCAAAAACAGTTTAACAAAATTAGTACAATCATTAATATCCTCTTTTGGGGGGTGAAAAAATGGCAGTCAGAAAACTATTCATTTTTCCAATGTCCTAGAGTCACAGAATTTTAGAGCTAAAAAAAGACCTTAAGAATCATCTAGTCCAACTCTTCATTTGACCAATGAAGTTAAGGTCTAGAGCACTGAAGGGACTTACCTACTACTCAGGGTCATACAGCTACTTGATAGTGCAGTAAGAGGTGTAGTCCCAGGCCTCTTGGTTCCCAAGACAGTGTTCCAACAAGTTTGCCATACTACCTTTTCCTACAACCATTTAGCAATGGATCCAGAACATTAAAACTAGTTCTACTGTGTGCTACATCTTTGTGGAAGACCATAATAAAAGATGACCAAAAAACAATCCATGCACCTGGGTAAAATGTATTGAGAGCCCTTAAGGATGTGTTGGGCTAAGGAAGAGTCAGAGATAAACCAGTCTTGAAAATGATTTAATTAGTTCAGTTTTAGTACTACTCAAACCTCAGCAACAAAGTTACCTACTTTACTATGAATAAGGCTAGCTTTACATCTCCGCTCCCTAAATCAGCCCGAATTCCTCAAGTAGCACATTTTTTTGCCCAGTTTAGTTTGTTGTATATCTCCTCCAGGTAAGATCAGATCCATAGAGTGGGCCTGTAAGTATTATTCTGATCATAATACCCAAGGGAAACATTTTGCTTTTGCTCTGAATGATCTAGTTTTTTTGCAAGTAAATTTGAATTGCAAAACCCACTGCCTGTGTACCCTGGCCAGCCCTGTCCCCTGCAGATGGAAGAAGCAGAAAAAAGTTCTCAATTTATAGTCAAGTGTTATGATGCACAAGGCAGTCATAGCTTCCCTGGAAGGAAAGCAGGGACTTGACACAGCAATCTAGACTTTTATGGTTAGTATTATGTTCTTGTTAATGAATCCACTGATGATCATTATGTTGGACAGTAAAAATTTGGTTTTGACTTTACTTTGTAATTCCCAGATATTTAGTTCATTTTTTCTCTTTTTCAATCAATCCTAGAATCTGACTGCTACAGGATTGTAAGAGGCCCTAAAGATTAACTAATCCAAATCCCCACTTTAAGAAAAACTGACAAGGAATCAAGGCCACCCAACTAGTTAATCCCAGAGTAACCGATTCTAAAGAATTGGAAAGACTTCAGAGACCATCTAGTCCAATCTACATCTAAACAAGAATATGCTCAAAGACCAACTTGAGGAGGTCATTCAACTATTTCTTGAAGAATTTCAGTGAGGAAGAAACTACTACCTCCTGGGGCAGCCCATTCCATTTTTGGAAAGCTCTAATTATTAAGAATAATAGTAGAATTATTAAGAATGGTAGAATATTTCATTAGAATAACAAGTTGGAATTGCTAAGAATAACATTGAATTCCACTAAATTTATTTCCTGGAAAAGCTGGGATTAGAACCCACATTTGTTTATTTATAGCCCTCTGCCCCATTTTACCCCATTGCTTAATGGACTTTATTCCCTACTTTTACTTGTTTTTTAATACCACAGTCCAATCAGTGGACACAGAGTAGTTGCCTAAATAGGAGGGCTTCTTGGCAGCTAGAAAGGTGGTGCAAAGGGTTATAAGAGGTAAAGGTGAGTAATATCCCTTCCTCTCCTTGCCCAATTCAGCTCCTAGAGTTATTTGGCTAGTGAGTTATGTGTAGTGTTCTGGAAGGAAATGAATTCTTTCCTCTGTATATAGCTCTATATACATTTTCATGTGTATTATATCCTTTGCTCTTATAAGAAATATAAGGTCAAATGTTATACTGCAAAAAAGCAGAACTGTAAGTACCAATTTCATGTTAGATAGACAAGAGAATCATTCACTTTCAGCACCCTAAAAGAAATAAAAATTAGTCATTAATTCCCTTGATAACTTCAATATCTTCCCTACCCACAGATATATGCTCAGTAAGTACTTTCCGAAAGTCCCCATAACAAAAGGAACATAAATCCAATGAAAAGCTAGACTAGAATTCATTAGTAAGAAATCACAGATAGGAGGCTTCAAAGACAAGATAACTATCACATAGTTCCTTCCAACTCTGGGATTCTATGAGTCCATGACATAAAGATTCATACTGGCTTTTCATTAAAAGCTGATTAAGAGTCTAACAAAGAATGGGGATGACTGAAAGTTTAAAAAGGAAAAAACTGCTCACCAAAATAGGTGTGATTGATGGTACCCTATTTACTCACACATTTTCCCCCATCTTGGTTATTATCCTCCCATCTTCCTCCATGTTCTACCTTTCTCAGCACCTAATTTTAAAAAGGAAATATTGAATTTGTTTTCCTTTAGTTATTTCTCTCCCCGGTCAGTTGTTTCAGTTGTTAGTAGCAGCTGAAGTATCTCAGAAGGCTGGATTGCAGAAGCTAAAGAGGTATGAATGACCTTGTTTACTTAAAGTAAGAGCCTTATGAAAGTGTCAGCAGTAGCTGACTGCTTTAGCAAAAAAAAAAAAAAAAAAAATCTTCAGAGCCTCTTCACAGGAGACTGATAATTCCATTAGTGGCTAAAAGGGCTGGGAATGCCAGGAGCTGTTATGGTCCCACCATAGCAATATGGTAACAGGGAATAAGTTGCTAATATAATTCTCTTCCTAAATTCACCATGGCTCTGTCCTTGGGAGACTAAGAGAATAATTGTACCATTTACAGGACTAGACTAGTAGGAAAGGAAATTTGGTTTTCAGGAACTGAGGAGTTCATTTTTTGACATGTTTGGGGCTTTTTGAGGAAATTCAAGTTGAAATGTTCAGCATGAATTTGGAAATACTGGGCTACAAGCTGGGAGAGAGGTCAGGGCAAGAGATATAAGAATGTCCCAGAAGCCAAGAGATGAATGAGTTTCAAGAAAACAGGGTGCTCCATAGTGTCACATGTCAAAAGGACAAATAAAATGAGGACAGAAAAAAAGACTACTGAAAATTCAAGTTGATTTGTTTGTTGACAATTAAGGTCACTGATGACCTTGGAAAGTTCAGCTGCACTAGGAAGGGGTAGATTTTAGGGTGTTCATGAGAGCAGAGCAATGTGGAAATAGAAGTATTGAAAGACTGGTCTTTTCAGAAATAGGTTAGTAGTTGAAATAAGAGGTAATTAAAGGAGGCAGCAGGGTCAAGTGAAAGAATACATCTGTCAGTTTTAATAAACAGAAGAGAAAGAACCAGGGAAGAGAAAGAAATACAAATGTTGGAGTGAAGAGAATAATTGAAAGAGTGGGATCTCAAAATGGGAAGTGGGATTAAGGAAACAGAGAGTTAGAAAGAAAGACAAAAAGCTTTCTCTGATAAAGGAAGGAAGAGGTAATAGTGCAGATAGTATTAAACCAGAGCCATCCTTCAGTGGGCATTTCAGAAGAAAGTAGGATCCACTAAAAGATTATATTCTACTATTAGCCCCATTCTAAAAGGGACTAGGAGTTGAAAAAGGGTACTGAGTATAAGTTCAAGCGAGCATTCAAAGAAGGCATACAAATACATATGTGTACGTATAAGAATGTATACATATCTATAACTATATATATATATATATATATATAAGATACATTAGAAGGAGAGTGGAATATAA
Organism: Gracilinanus agilis; assembly: GCF_016433145.1. Classification (NCBI taxonomy): domain Eukaryota; kingdom Metazoa; phylum Chordata; class Mammalia; order Didelphimorphia; family Didelphidae; genus Gracilinanus; species Gracilinanus agilis. The sequence goes on from NC_058134.1 coordinate 104,519,939, forward strand.
TCCCAATTTATATATGTATTTTAATTTATGCATTATTCTTGAATTTGAATGAGTACTTGTGACATTATTTTTTTTCTTTCTTAGTAGTGATTGGTTATGTTTAAGATTTGAAAGTATCAGCATCATAAGTGATTGCTTTTGTATAAATAGAAACACATCAATGGATCCTATGAGCTGAAGTGAGAGGAGTTTATTCCCCCATAACAGTTATTCTTAGGATCCTTGGAGAATTTAAATTTAATTATGTGATGATAGTCTATCTCTGGAAACTTAGATCTCTCAGTATATGTAAGAGCAGATTAGAATGAACTAATTCATTGTCCATATGCTCTGGATGAGAATTGTGAGGTATTAAATATATGTGGTTATCCCATACATATATTACACCAGTGGTTCCCAAAATTTTTTGGCCTACTGCCCCCTTTCCAGAAAAAATATTACTTAGTGCCCCCTGGAAATTAGGAAACTATTTATTGAACTCAGAATAGAATGTAATACAAAAAAAGTGTGGCCATCACCACTTCCCTGGATCACTGCAGCACCCACCAAGGGGCGGTAGTGCTCACTTTGGGAATTACTGCATTACACTTAATATTTACAACTAATTATTATTCTGTTCAATAATGGTAATGCAGATGATTAAATATCTAGCATAGTAATTTTTTGTAGATTTTATTAGATTTTAACACTCTGTTCATGCTCAATTTTCATAGTTCATTGCTCAGGAAACATAATTGTCCATTCACATTTTAAAAATAACATTGCATAGTACCTCTTTATCATAAGAGTTTGCACACAGAAAACAAACCCAAATTCCATATCCATTACTATGTACATCAAATTGAACTGACTTCATAAACACTTAAGAAAATATTCTAAAAAAATTTTAATCTAGGAGACTGCAGGTTGGAATATTAGAAATAATATACTATAAGATGATGACACACCTGATTATTCCGGCATCTTAAAATTGAAGAAAAACGAGATGAAGATAGTATCTAATAATGTAATTTTGTATTTATCCTGAATTCTGTTAAAATATCCTACTTAAAAATGAGTGCATGCAATTTTCTTTTTCTTCACAAAGCACTTGTTCAGAGAATTGCAGTCTTTCTAAGCAAATCGTTAACTTACTTCTTTATAAGAGAATACACCTATTGCTTAAAATCCAATCTGATTTTTTGACCCTGGGACGACAGAACTTTTCTACCCTACCCAGGGGTTTATGGAAAAATTTCATAACTAATCTCAGGAACTCAAACCTCCAATAGTTAGTTATTCTCAGTATTCCTTGTTTGGTCTTGAGGACAACAAAATGTTTTGCTTTCAGTGGAAAGGAATTATGAGGACCCAAATGCTATGCAAGTCATCAATTATGGATAAATAAAATAATAAAAGTTTATCTGCTACACAGTATGTGCGGCTCTGCCCAATACAGGAGACAATTTTTCTAGGTGTCCTTGGTTATAGATACCTCTGCATAACCTCCTAAGCATAGCCTATATTTGAAAAAAATCTGTATCAGCTTTTTAAAAAATTTTAATATGTTTCTCTCCCTGATCTAAGGTGTAATTCTTCCTTTTGACAATCTCACAAGCCATATGTCTCTTGGTTTCTACCTCCTACTCTATCAACTAAGGTCGCAACTGAATTCCTCTAGAAGTATTTGTATCTCCAGAGTCTAGCCCATTGTCTGAAACACAATAGATGTCTAGTAAATAGTTGTTCATTTAATCATTCATTCATTCAAGAAGCAAGCCCATTCTGATCCTAAACTTCCACTAAATTGTCTGTCTTTCTAAATTTCTTCAGTTCAAGCCAAGGAAATGGAGTTCCTTCTTTATTTATTTTACTGAAATGGAAATGAACCAAATACATATTTGTAATGATTATAAATTAATAATTTCCTCTTAACATACCATGACAATTTCATGTATATCTAAGAGAGTCCTTACCATGGATATTGCAAGCTCCAGTGACTGCAATGGGAGACTCTCTGTAGAGAATCAAACTCTTATAGTTTCCAATTTGTTATTTATAGCATCATAAAATATTAGCACCTTTATGTGCTTTTCAGATCATATAGTCAATTACTTTACCCCCAACCCCTGCCTTGTTTTAGAGATGAGAATATCAGAGTCTAAGATAAATGAAGTATAATTGGGCTTTGAGCTAAGAGTTACTATAACAACTAGTAATTAAATTTTCAATACAATTTGAAGTTTTGTTTTGGAGCAGGGAGAAAGATTTGGAGGGAATGAGCCTAATGATGAGACAAAAGAAATTTATTATCAATGTAGAGACCTTTGTGGCATAGATTTAAAAACACTTAAATTATTCATGTGGTAAGAGAAAATAGTAATGAAAAAACAAAACTTTTACTCATGAAATTCTCATTCTTTAGATACTGGTACAATTACTTGGAAGTTTCTTGAACAAACAGATAAATTAAAATTTTGATATATGTTTTAGCTAATCATTGGTTTTGTCTTAATGGCTTTGTTTTAAATTCAAAGTTGTTAAAATGAAGGTAATTTAATGGAGTTAAAGGTTTTTTTTTTTAATTTACCTTCTACCTTTCTTTTAACAGCAAAAATCAATTTAACATATATTGAAAATTAAGTTCTTTGTTCTATTTTAGACTTAATGAAATATAAAACACTTCATCTGAGTAAAAAGTATTCTACTCTTTGTCAGGGTCTTGTCAGCTTCAGCAACTTAACTTAATATTTAAGTTGAAAAGGGATCTTAAAAGTATTTTTAATTCAAGCCCCATACTCTAGATGTGAGGAAATCAAGTCACAGAAAGTTTATCTAACTTGTCTATAAATCTAAAAATACAGAGAAAGCAAAAAGCAATTTGAGTGGAACCCAAGATCTCAAATGCTAAGAACAATGTTCTTGGCCTTTCCCAAGGTCTGAACAAATAGAACCTCATGGTCATCTTAATCAAGAGTGACTAGATTTTAGCAAAATTCTCTTAAATCATCCACACTTCCAAAAAACTGGACTGTACTAAATATACAATTTATTCTTTTATAGTAAGAAATATATTTGCCAAATAGTCCAGAAAATATCAAGTACCAAAATGTATAGTCAGTTAGAAAGGGGAGAAGATTATTCCTAAAGGAAATGAAATTTTTGAAGCCCTTTCACAATTAATACATTTGGGAGAAGTAGGAAGAAGAGCCCTTTATGGAAAAAATAATAATTGTTGACCATCTGAACAGTGCTTAGCAAGATACCTGACACATAATAATGACTTAATGAATTTTAATAATAATATTTGAAATAAATAAATAATAATAAATAAATAAATAAATAAATAAAAATAAAATTTGTATTACATAATAAGGACTTAATTGACTGATTGCTTTACAAAGCTTTAAGGATTGCAAAATGTTCTAGGAATATACTTTCACCTAATTCTCACAAGAGCCCTGGATGTGATTCCTTCAAATATTATTCTTAATTTTTAAAATTATTTTTAATTAACAAAAACTTATTTTTTTTGTTCTACTCCACTGGAAAAAAGAAAAACAAAAAACCTTATAACCAACATGCATAAACAACAAAACCCCTTATCACCCATGATCAAAAAATAAATGTCTCATTCTATATCCTGAATCTATTACTCCCTATAATATAGCTTATGGATAGATAGTGATCCTCTGGAATCACAGATGTTCATTGCATTGTGACCATCACAATTAACCATGGTCCTTACAGCTTTTAAAAGTTTGTCTTTATGTATCTGTTGTTATTATGTAAATTGTTCTCTCATTTCTACTCATTTTATCCTTTACTGCTCAGTTTTCTAATATTGATTTGAAAATTATTCTTCTGGTTCTGCTTACATCATTCTATATCAGTTCATAAAAGTCTTTCAATAGCTCTTTGAAATCATCTATTTCCTCATTTCTTATGGCACAATAATATTCTATCACATTCACATATAACAATTTTTCAGCCATTCCCCATTTTATAGTTGAGGAAACTAAGGCTCAGAAAGCTTAAGTATCTTTCCCATAATGACACAGTAACTGTCAAAAGTGGAATTCAAATTCCAGGCTCCTTTCACTTAAGAAAACTCTTTTTTTACATTCTAGCATATTTCCTTTTTGATCCAGGCAATGGAAATCATGAAATAAGTAATTCAATTTGGTTAGAAATTCTAGGGAAAGAGATACTGTATCTCTGACTAATATATAATTATATATATGGATATATGATATATAATTTAATAACTAATTAATACTATTTTCATAAAATAAAGAATACTGCTAGGATGCGTGTGTTTAGATGGAATACTGTCTCTTCAAGTCTTAACCTTCTATCCTGATTCTTTGTCTTGATTCCAGAGTTTACCAACACTCAGGGAAATCACAAATAGTTCATCTCTACCTAGGACTGTCTGGCTTAGTTGTCCCTTGCCCTGAGCCTTGGGGTACATTCCGTTATACTTGGAAGCAAAGATCAAGTGTACTCTTCAAATGTTAATCTAATATTTGAATACTGTATCTGCCATTAACAACTTAGACAATCATGGGTTATACTGCTACCTTTGAAATTTTAAAAGAACTAGAGGAATGAGGCTAGGATATTGGATGAATCTTACAACTTACCAACTATGTGATTTGAAGTGTGACATTTTACTTCTATCTGTCTTTGTTCTCTTATCTATGAAATGGGTGTGTTAGACCAAATGATCTTTAAGGTTCCTTCTTATGAAGAAAGGTGAAAAGGAGGAATAATATAGTTAAAATTTTGTGATTCTCTTTCTGGAGAGAAAACGGATTAGAGTGCCAGATCTGGAGTCAGAAAGATTTGAGTTAAAATCTGATCTCAGACATTTACTAGTTGTGCAACCGTAGGCAAGTCACTTAACCCAATTTGCCTCAGTTTTGTAAGAGGGAAATTTATATATATATAAAATATATTTAAGGTGTGGTCGCCAGGAATCAATCAGATCTAGATTGATTACATAATTAAAATAGACCCAAGTCAGGATAGCTTTTATGGAAGTTTATTTACAATTAGGAAGGTTGAAGGTAGGGAAAGAGAGAGAGAAAAACTCTGGTCCGGACCAGCAGTTTCCTTATCTGTAAAATGAGCTGAAGAAGAAAATAGTAAACCACTCCAATAACTTTTCAAGAAAACCCAAAGTAGGGTCATAAAGAGAGTCAGACATGACTGAAAAAAAATCACTGACCACCAACCAAAAGTATCCACTATGGCATAATGGGTAGAAAACTAGTCTAAGGGGACACAAAGTCTTTTAAGATTTAAGTTTCCCCTTCTGACACATATTTTCTCTATTACCCTATACAAGTCACTTAACTTCCCAATGTTCTGGCCAACTTTCTATGACTATAATTGAAGAGCAGGTAGATATCTAAATTGATAGAGAGAATTTCCTCACCTGGAGCTTCCTTCTCTGATGAAATGAGATCTAATGACTACTACCACAAAAAAAATGGAGAATTTAAGGAAGATAAAGAAGATGGCTTTAAGATATTATTTTTATAGAAAATACATGAAACAAATTAGCTCTTTACCAAAAATTGGATTTCCCTTCAAAGTCTGTCATTTCTTATGCCACAATAGCATTCCATTACAATAGTATAACACAACTTATTGAGCCATTGTTTATTCTGACTCTGAGAGTCTAACTGGTCAACAGGGAAGTGTCATGAAGCACATTTGATACTTTCCTTAAGCATGTAGGAAAAATCGATATGACTTTTGTCTGAGGGCTGATATAATGCATACATGTGTACTGATATATAAATATGGAGAGAAACAGAGACAGAGAATTTTCCATAGCCTACCCAAGAAGTCGTTTCTGGTCTTAGGGCATCATTTGTCCAGTAGTACTATTTATGGACGTTAGAGTTTTTTAGTACAAGACTATAGATGCTTTTTCAGCATTTTATGGAGAGGGTCCCTCAATGAAAGGAATAACTATATAGTAGAAAGAATGGTGGGTTAGGGTTCTCTCACTGAATACCTTGGTAACTTTGATCAAATTACAGTCTGTCTCTATCTCAGTTTTATCATCTGTAAAATGGAGTTAGATTAGATTAGTTTGTCAAATTCTACATCTATGATCATTTCCCAAAATGCAGTATTATTACACTGAACTGATAGAACACAATTTGTTCAGGTATTTCCCAATTTTTAGACTCAGATTGATTCCATTTTTTTTTTTTTGCTTTTGGCAATTAATGGTTGTGAATATTTTTATTAAGATGAATTCTTTCTCCTTCCCTCTGCCCCTTTAATAATATCTTTAGGATAGAGTCCTAATAAGTAGTGGGCTTGCTAAGTCAAAGGGTAAGCTTGGTAACTCATTACATTTTGCCATGTTACTGTATTCCAAAAACATTGCATTGTTTTTGTATCCCCAGTGCTTTCTTAGTAAGAATTTCCTGAATTAAAATTAATTGAATTTATAATTCTACCAGTGTTCTTATAATAATCTTTCCCAGAACTCACAGACTTTGTCTACTGTTTATTACAATTCTGTCAATTTGATGAGTTTATGGTGCTCCTTCAGGAGTCATATTTCTGTGATTTTAGTGGGGTTTTAAAACCATTATTCAGGTGATTATTGACTACTTAATATTTGGTTCTTAGATATGTATTTTCTTCTCTTCTTTGGCAGTTTGGTTTAATAGAAATAGCATGAGATTTAAAATCCAAAATATTGGGTTCAAATCCTCACTCTGCTATTTATTGCCTATTTGACACTGGGAAAATCACATCAGCTCCCTGTGCCTCACTTTCCTGATCAGTGAGAATATTAGACCATATGAGATTTTCCTATCCGACAACGATTTCCAGGGCAGAATAGAAAAGAAATTGCTCTTATAAATATATCAATTCTTTGTGGATCTCAAATGTCAGCATTTTTTTAGATTTATTTACTAAAAAAAAGTTTTGCTGTTTCCTTTTATTTTTAATATTACTTTTTGTTGTAGAAAAACATTCCATTTTTGTATTATCAAATACTTTTATTTTGTCTACTAATATTTTGTCCATTTGTTCAATAAATTAAAAAATACTCACCACAATTGTGACAAACATTCTAGTATTCTCTTCTAATTTTTATACTTGCAACATTTATAAACACTTAATTTTAATATGATATGAAATATAGTACAATCCTACATTTCACTATGTTGTTATATAATTTTCCCAATACTTTTTTCCTGAATAATGATTTCTCTACCTGATGATTTATAATACTGGTTTGGTTTTCATTGGTCTACTACCTTTTATTCTAATTTTGGTTAGTTATCCCATTCCTTTTATCTATTTTTCTTACCTTTTACATAATGGCAATATTTTTTATTATTGCCCCTTTTATGCTAGCATTTTATATCATTATTCCTTTTAACATATAATTTGAGAAAAGATATGACAAGACCTTTTTCTTGGCAATTTTTTAAATTCCATGATTTTCATGTGCATATATATATACATATATATATATGTATATATATAATTTATCATACTGAAAATGGCATTGTTCCTTTCATCAACTTCTTTTTTCTATCTATGATATACAGAGCTAGAGATGGGTTTCATAGGTGTACCTTATATTTTTTATATCAAAGCAATAGTTTACTTTATGACCTTGCTTGTTAGGATCTCAGATAATTTTTAAATGAATTTCTCAGTTTTTCTAAATGCCATCATATCATCTGCAAGCAGATATATTTAACCTCTTTTGCCAATGACTATTTACTTAATTCATTGTTTCCTTCTGTTGCTTCCATCATTATGTTGAATATTAATGGGGAGAATGGACAGCAACCTATTTTTAATGAGACTATGTTTCATGACTACATAAAATGCTAGCTTTAGTTTCAGATATGTTTTGCCATATTAGGGGGGAATCACTCTGTTTATATTGTTTTTCAGTATTTAACAAAAGCATATATTTATTTTGTCCATTTTTCATATACCTATTGATGTTTTTAAATGATTTAATAGTTTCTTATTATTGATATAAATTATTATACTGATTATTTTCCTAATGAGAAAACCATGCTTGTATTTCTGATATAAATCTTACTTGAGCTTAATGAATATTTAAAATATATTGCTGTGTTCTGTTTGTCAGTGTTTTATTTAATGCTTTCACTTTCACTATTTATTAACATTGTCAAAAATCATTGTCTTCCACTGCAATAATGTGACCTTGACCTTGTGTTCTTGAAAGCTGTGTGGACACTAGAGGTCCTCCTCTATCCTAGTCTCTAGCATCTCACCAGTCAGGAAGAGAGTGTAAGTCCTGAAGAAAGCCAGGGAAGCCAGAAAGCACAGGTTGGGATGGAATCTTTGTGCTTCCTCCGGGGATACAGGTTGCAATCCATCCATGCCTCATCTACCCCATGTGTACCAATGGAGCAAACAAGTTGTCTGTCAGTTGTCACACTCTAATCAAATGACTTAATCATCTTCTTTTTCAATCATAATTTTCTTACATGATACCTTTTATGCTGCTTCTCCTACATTTTTTTTAAATTTGTATACATGTTGTTTCCTTTCTGCTTAGTAAAAAGTAAGTTCCTTGAGGACAGAGACAGTTTAGGTTTTATTTTACACAGTCTTCTCCCTGGGGGAAGACCTCCTCATCTCACATCTGTATTGTTGCAATAACTTTCTGGTTGATCTATCTTCCTGCCTTAAATCTTTTCCTACTTTAGTCTGTCCTCCACTCACATATCAAATTGATATTTCTAAAGCACAGATCTGATCATCTTAAAATTTAGTGGCTCCTTATTGCCTCTAAGATCATATATAAAATCACTTGTTTGGCTTTTTGAAGCCCCTCACAATCTAGCCTTTGCCTACCTTTCCAGTGTTCTTGTATATTATTCTTTTCCAAGTATTCTCCAATAGAACAACACTGATCTCTTTGCTTTTACTCATACGCGACATTCCATATACCAACTTACTACTTTTTTTTTTGCCAGCTGTCTCCCATACCTGGAATATTTTTCCTCCTCACTTTTATTTCTTGGCTTCCCTGACTCCCTTCAAGACTCAGATCAAATCTTGCTTTTGTATTGCAGAGATGCAATCAACCCTGCAAAATGCTAACTGCAGAATTTCTGGCAGTTAAGAGGGTTTAGAACCCTGACTAAGGCAGTTGATCCCTGAGGTTTGGACAGAGCTGAGGGGGCAACTGAGCTTGGCCTTTGGGCTAAAACCTGGCCTTGAATTTGTGCTTTTCTCTTGAGATTTTGTAGCTTAGCTAATTCCTCTGGATCTCCCTGACCTTCCCTATTTCATTCCCCATTTCCTTTCCTGAATTCCTTTGGGTTTTGGGAGAAGGGTGGATTTTGGGTGGTAGCAATCAAACTTTGAAGACTTAGTTTTCCCCATAGACAAGCAGGGCTTACCCTTGATACAAACTATCTCCTGATTCATTGTTTATTACTTCCCTAACCTTAAAGGCAACAAAGCCTCCCCCGGTTGAGTGAGGGCAGGCTCTTTCTCAGTCCACACCATTCCTGTGTCCCTCCCCCACCTGGAGCTTCTCCCTAGGTGGTTTTTAGAGAAACCTTGTATCCCTCTGTCCTTTATAATCAACCCTGAAACTTAATAAACCCTGTTGTCATTTAATCAAACCTTTTGCTAAATCATTGGTTGAACGATAAAAGAGGGATAAGGAGAGAAAGGAATTATTTCTCTTTGGTTCCTGAGGGGAGCGGGAGGCATCCATCTTGAAGGAAGTGGTGATCTCTACACTTCCTCTGAGAAGCCCGTCTATTTCACAGACAGGGAAGAGCCCTGGGACTTTGTGAACCTGAGAAACTGACTAGAAAGTCCTCTAGTTAGTTTCAAACCATTTCTGACTGGCCCTAACCTGTTGTCTGTAGAAGTGCCCTTCCTACCTGGAAGGGTTCAGCCTGTTTCCCTTCAGTGTCCTCTGTCTCAAGCCTGTGTATCCAGTCTGTGTCTCCCTGTTGTAGCTGCCTGCCCAACTACCTCATCATCTCCCCTTGCCGTTCATTATACTTCATTGTCCTATATTTTCCTAAACTCAGCCATTCCCTTACATCTCTCCTACCACCTCAATCTACTACCTCCACTATTGCACTCTCCTTTCCCACCTACTGACCTAGGGAACCACAAACCCCACCCACTTGCTTTATTCACTTATTACACTTTCTACAAGAGGTCTTCTTGGTTCTTTCTTCCTCACCCAGGCCCTTCACCCTGAAATTACTTTTCTTATATGTACATTGTTGTTTGCACATTGGTCCTCTCCCCCCATTAGAATATTAACTCCTTCAGAAATAGGATTGAGTTTTTGCCTCTCCCTGTATCCCTAATATTTAAGGCAGTGCTTGGAACACTTAATAAATTATCATTGACTTGGCTTGATTTTGTAATGCAACACCTGTGCCTGACACATAATAAGTACTTAGTGAAAGATGGCTAAACTGAATTGAAATGAATCAACTTGCATCAAAGGCTATTCATGCCTACTTTGTGTCCTTTGAATTATTATCAAATTCTAAAATTCACTTCTTTGGAAATGTTATTACTTCTTTAGCCATCTTAGCATGTGTCTTACCACCATACAACATCACCAGATAGAAAATTTGTATTAAAAGAAAAAGCCCTTGTTTTAGGGAGAATCTTAGAGTTCTGTTAAAAAAACACAAAAACAAAAAAAAAAAACAACAACTCTTCAACTTCCAAAAAGCAATGAACCTATTCTCCTTTAATTTTTCAATTCTGCTCCCATCTCATTATCAACTTGTGGTTGCTATGCAAGGACCATCCTTAGATGGTCCATATGCCTACGTTTTGTTGCCCAAATGAAAAGTATTCTTTATCCATTTGGTTCTTCCCTGTAATTAGAACAAACTTTGGAATAATTATGAATCCCAGTTAGAAGGCCTTGATTATTTGATATAATCAGCACAATCACATCTGCAAATAGATATAACTGGATCTGAAAGACTTCACGATCTATAAGTATCCAAGTCTGACTTGAACACTGCCAGATCTTCTCCATGACAGTTATTAGAAAGTTTTATGAATATGTATCTTCCTGCTTTATTCCTCACTCAATATTACTAAGGATCATCAAACAAGTTTATTTATATTTATGTCCTAACTTTCAAGGAACAGTGAATAATTTTTACATATGCAAAAGTCTTATTCCATGCAGAGGTAAATGATTACAGTAGCCTAGTGTTTGTCAAGCCCAAAGATCCTATTTTTGGAAGAAGAACTCACTTTCCCCCCCAAAAAAAAATAATGGGAAATCTAGAAAACAGTATGGCAGAATCTAAGCCCAGATCAACACCTCATATCATATATCATGGTAAAGTCGAAATGGACACCTGATTTAGAAATAAAGGGAAATATCATAAACAAATTAGGGGAACAAGGAATACTTTACCCATTAGATCTAAGAGATGAATTTATGTTCAAACAAGACATGAAGAACAATACAAGATATAAAATAGATAACTTGGACTACATTTAATTAAAATGAGGTTGCATAAATAAGACTAATGCAACCAAGATTAGAAGGGAAAAAATAAATTGGAGGGAAATTTTTACATCATGTCCCTCTGACAAAGACTTTACTTCTCAAATATATATAGAACTAAGATATACAAAGCATTCTTCAATTGAGAAATTCAAAGGATATGAACAAGCAAGTCTCAGATGCAGAAATTCACACTATCTTTAGTCATATGAAAAATGCTCTAAATTACTATTAATTAGAAAAATGCAAACTAAAATGAGGTACCAACTCACACCTATCAGTTTGCCTAATATGACATAAAAGGAAAATAATAAATGTTTTAAGAGGATATGGTAAATATCCCCAAAATATGGGACCCTAATATACACAGCTGGTGGAACTGTGAACTGGAGAGCAATTTGAAACAACACACAAAGGGCCAGAAAACTGCAAATCTTTTGACCCTTCAATACCACTACTAGGTTGATAACCCAAAGAGATCAAAGATGAGGAAAGGAATAAAAAATATTTATGGCAACTTTTTTTATGGTAGCAAAAACTGGAAACTGAAGGACTGTCCATTAATTCATGAATGAATGAATAAGTTATGTTGTATGGTTGTAATATAATATGATTATGCTATAAGAAATGACAAACAAAATGATCACATAAAAATATAGAAAGACTTACATGAAGTGATTCAAGGTGAAATGAGCAGAAGTAGGAGAATTTTGCAAAGAGTAACAGTAATAAGGAACAATAATCAACTGTGAAAGAACTTTTATCAACAATGCAAAGATCATGGACAACTCAAGGAACCTGTGACAAAAAAGGAACTGATAGAATCTAAATTCAGATTGAAACATACTATTCTTCACTTTATTCCCTCCATGAATTTTTCTCTAGTGTAAGTAATTTGTGTCTTCTTTCACAACATGATGAATGTGGAAATATGCATTGTATAATAACACACATATAACTTATATTACCTGCAGACTTGGGGTCATGAAGAGGGATAGAGACAGAGACATCGATGACAAAATATCAGAAAAAACTATTTAAATTGTATTTACATGCTAAAAATGAAAATATTAAAAAATAACAACTTTTAAAGTTTTATTCAGATAACTCATCAAGGCATAGAGGTGACTTTGAGCTCAAAGTCTTATAGAAGCAGAATGGGAGCTCTAGCTTTTTTTTAACTTATTGATAAGACTTCAAGAAGAGTGCTGGTAATAAAGTGAGTCCACTTTCTAAGTATGGAGTCTACTTAGCCAATACTGAAAGACTAATTACCAAGGCAAGAAATGTATTGGAAAATATTCGTCAGAAATAAAGAATGTGAGAGAATTCACAGAGAACTGTGACTCTACATAGGAGTTGCATTCAAATACCATAGATATTTTCTTCAAGAAAAGAATTGATAAGCATAGAGAATGGCAAGCACTACATCCTATTACTAAAAATGAAATTGAATATATTATAACAGATAGGAATAACTTATTACTGATCCAGTATTTCTTGAAGCATTCTTGAATCAGTAATCTGTGTATAGTCAATGTTTTCTGGAAAAGATTTATAATGCCAAAGTATTTTGGCCTAACCATTCACAAAGGAAAATATACATGGATAAGGAAAGTCAATTTTTCATATTATGATGTTCAGTTGCATAAGAACTCTATAGAAATTGTACATTAAGAGAAAATACATACATACTCAAGAATGTGTATACATGTTTATATGTATATGTATATTTGCATGCCGATATAGCATATTACTTATCCAGGAATATGTGTGAATATACATGAATACACACATATATAGTATATGCACATTGTTATATTGCATGTGTCTATGCATAAATGTATATGCACTTAGATATGCATGTACAACATGTACTGTGTTGTGCATATATGGGAATGTGTGTATATATATATGTGCAGATATATGGTTTCCTTCTAGTAGACAATATCTATACAAATATATAATGTACGTTCATGTTTGTATAATTATTGTTCATCCTTTGTTTTCAAAGAGGACTAATAACATCAAAGAGTGATGTCTTGACTTGTGCATGAATTGGATTTAAGTGAAACTGAGTTGTACAAATTTGTCAGCCTCACACTTTCTTCCAGAGGCATCCCAAGTCCAGTGGCAAGACAAAAGTCAAGACAACTCATAATGGGAGCCTTGGCAATCTCTAAGCACTCCACAGTGCCCTGTTTCAGTTGCCTTCATAGCCATTATAGCAAATTATTTTCATTTGCCATTTTCCCTAGGAAAGGCTTCACATGCTTGGGGTAGACATCCCTCTAACTCACCAATGAATTTAAGACTTGTTGGTTACCCTCAACTTATTTTAGCCTATCTGCCAAGATGGTTTTTACTGAGGTGTTGCAGTTTCTTGAAGTCACAGGTGAGAGTTGGGCAAGAGGCAGACACCAAAGATGGATAAGCAGCCCGAAAAAGGGCTTGACAAGCTATACCAGAGGTGCTAGTCTTCCCTGAACACCCCACATGCCACATCATATATGATTCTAAATGTGTGTGTAGTCTTCTTCTGGTAGATAATTTCTATTAGAATATAACTATCTATTTTTATATCTATGTTTGAGAGATATTTAGATATTTCTGTATCTGATTGAAGGGGAGAGAGAGAGAGAGAGAGAGAGAGAGAGAGAGAGAGAGAGAGAGAGAGAGAGAGAGAGAGAAATTTTTAATGGACAATTCCTATAAGTTTTTCTATTGTGCAATTCAAATGGACAATGAATTGAATCCATAGTTAAACAGGAGGAGGAAAGCAGACTAAATTGCCTTTAGGAAAGCAATATCATACTTCTCCCAGAAATAAAGGATCTTTTTTTAATACTGATATTCTATTAGCATTTTTATACTGATATTCTTGTTTCATGGCTGCAAGTCATGGAAGTCATAGAACATTGCAGTCTTCAAAGAATCAAAAATGAGTATCACACAAAGGGCAATGGAGAGACATATGATTGGCATGAGCATCATGAAGTATATAACACAGAATTTGAAAGTGTCTGAGTAGTCTGCAAGGTTTTTGCCTCTTTTTCTTAATTCTGAACCACATTTTCAAATATTTTTTGTTGTTTTCCCCTTTGCCCATAGTTCCATCAAAGTCACCAAGTATTACAGGATATATATTCATTTTAATTCTGAAAGTCTTAGCTAATAACCCATCAGCAGTTTCTACCTCTCTATCCTCTGCCCAAGATGGTAACATAAGATTTACTTAAATTCATGAAGATCTTTTTCATTTATATTCATCATGAAAACTGCAAGTTGAAATGGCCAAGTCTTTCATAACATGATGTTTCTTTATAACAGCCCTTCCAGGGGCTGTGATGGTGCTAACATCAATTTCACTTGCAGATTTTGTGGAATAATAAGGCTGTGAACTTTTGTGGGGCATGGGACAGATTCAGGCATGGTTGGTGAATATAACAAGGAAAGTGAGGAGAAGGCAGTGATTGGGAAGTGTAGCATTTAGCAAAGCAGGAAGCAATTGGAGCCAAGTCAGGAACTAAACCTACACAAAGCTTGTCTAGAGGGTGCCATGAATTCCTATTCTGTGCCAAAATGGCTTTCAGACTCAAGATGCTGTGTTTTCTGCAGGGATGAGGCAAATATGCCACTAAAAACCCAGATGAATTTACCCTTTATCATCCAATTGTTGGAAGGTTTGGAAAAATGGTATGGTTTATATTAAGAGATTAAAACTTGTGACTGGGTAAATGGATGAATGATTTATGTTGACCCTCATTTATACTTTATATTTTTACCATGATTTATTACTTTGATTAAATATTTATTTTAACAATGCATGGAAGCTTGAGTTATATTAGAAGAAGCAGAGTTGGTGGCAGACCAAAGGGGAAAACTTTTCCTAGAAAAGGCTAAGGGCATAAAGAGCTGTGATTCAACTGGATAATTTATATACAGATCCATGACCAAGAAGAGAAAGGTGTAACTACCCTCAAAGGAGGTATAGTTAAGCAAAAAGAATAATGGGCTCTTTGAGATCCAGAGAGGCCTTGCCAGCTATACCAGACTACTACCTGTCATTAAGTCAAACATTAGTCACAGAGAATAGGGTCAAGCACTAGTCACAGTGCCCCTTACTGGCTACATCTTCTAGGCTTTGCATATACAATGAACTAACTCCATTAGCCCCTTTATTTTCCTTTTTAGAAAGAGCTAATGATCCAGCCTTTCACTTAACTGAAGCTTCTTTATAACATATGGTTTCATACATAGCAAGAATGGAAAAAATACCATACTTCATTTATTCTAGTATATATCGTTCCATTGGTCATTAGACCAGACTTTCATATTTAGGATGTGGATATTAAATTAACATTTATAAACAATCGAAAAACTGTGTGCTCCTTGGCATCCTTAATCTCTTTTCTGCTATTCTACTGTTGTCAAAAAAGAGGAAGAAAGAAGCTATATAGAACAGAGATCCCTTCTGCAGTTTACTGTTTCACGTATTGTTAAAGCCAAATAATTTGTTACCTAAAAGCCAGCCAAGCTTTGCTGATCCTCAGACAAGAAACATGGCCAGGTATCAGGGCTATGCTTGAAAAGAAGTTATTTCAATCTTACAAAGCATAAGTAATGCTATCATACTCTCAACATCTTCAGATAACTTCTATGGCCATGAGCAGACATTTTGTAGACTTTGGCAAACATAACAATGGTGAAAATAATGGGTATATCTTCTCTTCCCCCCATACATTTTTATCTTGGGCAGGTGGTCAAATATCTAGTAATTCAAAGAATATAATAACATGGAGAAAAAAAACTGGGATGGCTTTACCTTAGGATCTAAATGAGAATTAAAATTTAGACCAACCAGGATTATTTTTTTTAATTCATACCATCTTATTTGGATGGACAACACCAACTGGAAAAGATGATTGTTCATTCTGGAATAGATTGCTCTAGGTGGTCTGGCCACAGTTGACAGCGCAGATACTCTAGTCTAGAACATTGACTAGATACTATCAAAACAATTCCAGTAGCTCTTCAAGACTTGGACAGAGTGGAAATACAGTCTATCCTCTTGAAACTAGTTCCAAGTCAAAATTTTGTGGTGCTTGTGCAGTTTGGCTGCTTCTCCTGGGATGTCTTGATGACCACCTCAGGGCTTCAGAAGCCAATCTTCACCTCCTCTGTCTCCTATATCTTCCTCCTAATAAGGTTTCACAGTGCAACATACTCTTAGTTAGATATACTGAAATATATAACTATTTTACTTCAGGTGTGTATGTTTGTGTATGTGTATGTGTGTGTGTGTGTGTGTGTGTGTGTACAAAGTGATAATTATAAGGACATAAAATAATTTCAGAGTCTAGATTTGGAAATTCCTTAGTTAGATCTTGGTCTAGACCTTGATTTCAAATCAGTTCCTGACCTCTGATCCTACTGTCTAGCTCCCCGAGAAGTCTATTTTCTCTTGAGACTCATTCTCTTTCCTTCTCACTTGAAGCAGAGCTTAATTCCCCAAGCCACATGAGAAATCAATGTCTTTATTAGTCCTCAGCTTCAAAATAACTAAAACATTTTCTCTTACTCCATTTTCTGTTTCTATTTGGTCATAAAGATTCCCTTCATCTTAATTGTTTTAAAATTCTGGAGTCATTTGATCTCTTGTACAGAAGAAAAGAAGAGAAATGTAAAAAAATCAAAATATAATCATTTAAAATATAAAAGCAGAATTAACTGAATTATAATTCAAGATTGGAAAGGGGGAAACTTAAGTCCATATATCTAGAGCTACATGGAATTTAGATTAAGCCCTTACTCTATCCTCATGAAACTAAGTCTAAGAGAGAACATAACCCCAACCCACTAAAGAATGATTGGGAAGGCTGAAGAGACATAAGCTTTCCTTCTCAGCCTAAATGAATCAGAAACTTACCTGATTCATTAAAGGGATGAGGATGCTAAAATTCCTTCCAGGAAATTAGTAATTTCCCCATAGTCGAGCATAAACACCAGACCAAGATGATACATAATAAGACAGATATTCTCAACAGTTCATTGTAAAAGGCAGTCTGGTACATAAAATTCAGAACCACAAAAAACTTATGATGACAGATTTAGAGACAGCGATCATCTAAAACAGCATTTTCATTTTTCAAGAAAGGAAAATGAGATATACAAAGACTGATTAGCTAGAAGTCACAAAGGCTGCTTTTGAACCCAAGGTCTTTGATTCTGAATCCAGAGATCTTTCTATTTTTTTTAACTGCTTTTGAGGACTATCTCCAACAGCGATGAGCTATGCAACACCATGAGTCAATTCTCTAAGCCTCAGTTTCTCCATCTTTAAAATAAGGCTTCTAATACCTGTGTTGTCTAGCTCATAGGGCTGTGTGAGGTTCCATTAAAATAATGTGTGAACATTTTTTTGCAAAACAAAGCATATAAATGTTAGTTATTGTCATCATTATTAGGAATAATAATTGAAAGTATCTTTTACTTCTCAAGGACTATTTCCTCTATGTTTTTTAAATATTTGATCATTCATTGGTTTGTCAACATTCTTATAGGCTGTCAGGTCTACCACTGACTACAAAACACTGTTGGCATAATTAATATTTGGCTTGTGATATATAACCATTAAGTCATTAGCTAGATGACATGGTGCCTTCAAATTGTTATAAATAAAAATCAAATCTGAAACTCTGATTGAAGACTGATTTGGAACCTTGAGTGCACATATTTTGAACTCTGATTGCCAGAGTATGCTCAGAATTAGATTTCTGGAAACTGGTCACTATTTGTTCCAGTTAGTGGCTTTTCCCCCTTCTTTTCCTCTCACAAATCTTCTCTTATTTTTCCTCTTCTTCCAATCTAGTCCAATAATGTCTGTCCCACATTATTATATTGTTCAGTAGTTTTTCAGTCAGGTAAGGCTCTTTGTGACCACATTTGGGGTTTTCTTGGCAGAGATATTTGAGTGATTTGTTGTTTCCTTCTCCAGCTCATTTTATAGATGAGGAGCTGAGGCAAAAAGGGTTAAGTGATTTGCCTAGAATCCACAGCTAGTAAATGTCTACAGCTGGTTTTGAACTCAGGAAGATGAGTCTTCCTGATTCCAGGTCTTACACTCTATATGTTGCACCATTCCACATTACTAAGAAGACAGGAAATCTTGGGAATACAATATATTGCATCATCAGACACATAAGGACATTAAAGACATATAAATTCATTAAATTGTATATATCTCCTTACAAATGCAGAAAAGCTTTATTCAGACATACACAAAAAATGGTTTAGTAGACTAGGAAACCAGAAAATCTGTTTACTAGTTCTGATTTTGCCTTTAAGCACCTGGGTGATTTAAGAAAAGCCCACAACTTCTTCAAACATCAGATTCTTCATGTGGACAGAAATATTCTATTTCCCTTTGTGCCTCTTATTTCTCTTTGAAAATTGGCTTTCTTATTAATCATCCTTATGAGTCAAAGCACCATTAAATAATTTTCTCCAGACTTTTTATCAGATCTGAGTGACCTGACTGAAATCTGAAATAATCAGACTGAGGGCAACCAAGATGGCACAGTGGACAGGGAGCTAGGTCTGGAGTCAGGATGGCCTGAGTTCAAATCTATCATTAGATACTTAGAAGCTGTATTATAATTCAGCAGTTACCACCACCACCACCCTTTTGCCATTTCATCATCTGTAAAATGGGAATAGTAATAGTACTTACTCCCCTTCCCAAGGTATTTGTCAGGGAGAAACGATGTAATATTTATAAAGCATTTTGTAAACCTTAAAGCATTATATAAAATGCTTCATATTTTTGTTATACAAAATGATAGAAGACAGAGTTAATATCAAAACTTCAAGCCTAGACCAAACAGCCTCCCTCCTCTTATCAGAATTATAACCCATGTAAGTGAAAGCATGATTTCTCCTTTTTAAAACTGCACATTTGTTTTTTAAATGACACTTTTATGAGTCATTCGTGTCTGTGAGTATTTGGAAAGATCACACTTAATTGTCTAAAAGAGAGAACAAGTTATGCATTTTGAATCCCTCCTCTGTCATTCCAGTAACTTACGCCTAAATGATGGGAAGATGAAAATAAAATGAGGCATAAAAGATTACCAAGAGAAAACAGAAATTAAAAAGTACAAAAAGAGAAAAAAAAAGGGGGAGGAGAAAGAATGAGAGGAAAAAAAGAATCTACCAAACCCACAATTAATTCCTATCCGACATAGATGAAATGGGTCTAATACTAGGTTTAAAAAATGAAGAATTAAGGAAAATTACACCATGGCATTCAGTGTGAGCAAATAATTGATCTGCTATGAATTTAGGATAGAAGACTATCTACCACTTCCCATTGTTTTTTTTTAAGCCCTTAACTTCTGTCTTAGAATTGATATTAAGTATTGGTTCTGAGGCAGAAGAGCAGTTAAGGGCTAGGCCATTGATTCCCAAAGTGGGCGCCTGGTGGGTGCTGCAGTGATCCAGGAGGGTGGTGATGGCCACAGGTGCATTTATCTTTCTTATTAATTGCTATTAAGATTTTAAAAAATTAATTTCCAGGGGGCTAAGTAATATTTTTTCTGGAAAGGGGGTGATAGGCCAAAAAAGTTTGGGAACCACTGGGCTAGGTAATGGGGGTTAAGTGACTTGCCCAGGGTCACCCAGCTAGGACCCACTTCCTATTCTTAAACCTCACTAGTACACGTTTTCACCCTGTTTACTCCTTCTGAACTCATTTTGTTCAACTCAATAAACACTTATTAAGAACACAGGAAGAAAAAGGCTTCATGCTATGGATATGAAAACAAAAAGAAATACAACTCCTCCCTTCAAGGAGCATGCCATAACTTTCCCCTCTTTCCTGCCCTGAATGGTTTTTCCTGTATATATCTTGTTTGTACATAGTTGTTAGCATGTTGTCTCCCCACTGGACTGTCAACATTTTGAAAGATGGAACCCCTTGTTTTTATTTTTCTTCTCTCTGTCTCCCCATTATTTATCACAATGCCTGACATAGGAAAGGTTGAATAAATCCTAGTTAACTGGCTGACATCATCCCTAGGTATGCCTGGTCCTTGGACTTCACTTCTGCACATCTTAGTGGAATAATTACCCGCTTGACTTCAACCATCTTGGTCCACTTTCATTGATCAATAGTTAAGTGACCAACTTTCCACTGTTACCAGAGACCTTTGTATCTCCATCCCCTGTGGTAGAGGAATGCCAGATTAAACCAAGGCATCTATGGGGCTACATAGTCAGTATAGGGATTAAAGTTTTGAAGAACCATGGTGTGGTCAAAGGGCAGGTACAAAAATTACCCAAAAGGTGCCTGATTCTCCATGATGCATATTGGACTTATTCTTGAATTTTCTCCATTCACACCCCAAAATTCTTACACTCCAGCAATAAAAATGGGAAAGTCATTTCTTTGAACCCTCTCTCATTTTCTGTGGATGAGCTTATGCCTCAGAAAGTTTTGTACTTTCATTAAAAGGGGTTGAGATGCTTCCCTAGATTAAGAGGAAGGGAGAAATTCCCTTTCTCTAACTCTCAGTGAGGATTTCTTCTCTGCTTCTAAAGAAAATCCTTTAAGATGTTTAAGAAACACTATCCTGGGGTTGAATACAATAGTACATCTCTTCCAAGTTGTTCTAATAGTATATTTCTGGGTATTTAATTAATGTGCTGGTTAAGAGGCTGGCCAAACCACATCCTTGTGGTCTTCCAGGGACCTTGCTTCCTATGTGCCTTTGAAATCAGCTTATGGGGCTGCACTAGCCTCTTAAACCCATGAGTCCTTTGGGTCAGTGAATGAAAGAATATCTTCTGGTAATGCAAGAAGCTGCTTGGTTATTATGTGGCAAGAACCTCTCCATCTCTTCAGACTCCTCTTATTTTGTTCTTCCCCCAGTGGGACCCCCAAGAGGGAAATGGACCTGACTTGATAATTCCCAGGCTTAAGAGCAAGGTACAGAGCTTTTCCTCTATATTCATACTGGGTGGTCCAGTTGTCTGTGTACTGAGGATACATGAAGCAGAAGGAATCAATTCCAGTGTTGTGGTGTCCAGTGTTCCATGCAACTTCCCTGAGAAACATTTTACTCTCCTGACCTCTGTAATGGAAAAAAAACAGACAAGCTCTTTATTCAAAGGAAGCCTATATTATGGACTACTGGCTATATTAGTTCTTTCTTCTCTGTTGTTGTAGTGGGGCCAAAAGACAGAGCAATGAACTCTTCTGCCTAGACAAAAGGATCCATAGAGAGCACCTGGACCCAACTGGTCAGTAGAAGGAAAAGGTCAGTGCCATTTTTTCAAAATGTATGGACATGCTCCCTCCTCTTGGACTAATGGATTTTTGTGGCATGTATGATAACTCTGAGAGTCACATCCAAATATAAGGACATTTTAGAGAAAAAGGAGTAATGATAACAACCGGCTGAAGTCTACCTTGGCTCTGGGTTGCCCTGGCATGGCATCATTCAAGCACTGACCCTTTCTAATGAAGATGGGGCTACAACAACATATACGTGCTGGAGCCAGGACTTTTAAAATTGATGATTCTTGCTTCACAGCAATATATGTGGACTTCAGGAAAGCAAGCAGGTACCCTCCTGTTAGTGTATTCATCATGTGTGTAGTGTTTAAACTTTCCAAATTTACATTTGGAATTTGTTCATCTCTAGGCTTCCCTCCCTGAAAATTAAGGAGTTGAAGGTAGGACTGAATAAAAGTCTCAGTTTATTATGTTTATCACTAATGTATAGATATTAATGTGTTATGTTTTCTTTTTATCACTTTAAATTCCATTTAAAGGAACTTTATTAATACATGTAACTATTGTAAGAATAAAGAGAGCTAGCTGACCAATGTTATGATAGAAGGGAGATAGAGAGAACCTATTAGGTGAGTCTCTCTTCTAGCTCTCCCCTCTTGCCAAATATACACTGGGAGACTTTGAGGGGGTGTCACCCCGAAACTGGGTGGCCTGGATGGTCATGACACCCTACAGGAGATGGGGGTGAGTTATGTGGTACCCCAATCTGATTCTGAATGAGGGCGGGGTTCACACAAGCCTCTCCTGAGGTCAGTCAACTTCATAGTGGGTGGTCTGGCTCCAAGATGGAGGCAGCCAGACCAAGCTGTGTTTTCCCTCTTCCTCATTGTCTCTCAGGCACTCAGGAATGCTATCTGACTAATGAATGGCTTTTATTATTTGCAATTCAGGGGTTGGGGAAAGGGGTAAAGGGCAGAGGGATTTTGGGGTGCCCTCTTCTCTATTTCTATGGTCCGTTACTCGGGTGGGAACCTTTGGGGTTCCTACTCCCAAGCTTCTTCCCTCGCCTCTTCTCCTTCTGTTTCTATTTCTATCCTTTTCTATAATTGTAAATTTTGACTGAAAAGGTCTCTCAGCAAGATTGGGTAATGGGGGAAGGAGACGAAGAGATTGCTCCCAAAATGGAATCCAAAAACTTAGCTGACTCATTAGTTGAAGTTTTGCTGAGTGATATACGATGGAATCTTTGACCATGGAATCAGGGTTTCAATGTCCAAAGAAAGATCCTCAGGAAGCCCTCAGGACTGGATTTGAGCTGAGATGTCCTTCTCTTTTCTCCTTCCAGTCCTCACTGGAAGCACTTTTTCCTCTTTCCTCCAGAGAATTTCTCAGAATTCCCTCTGGTCCCTCAGCTGTCAGTAACTGTCACCAACTGTCAGCCACTCCTTCTCTGGTTACTTTTGGCCCATCCCCCTTGCACATATCTCATCCTTACAGTATATGAAGCCCATGCAAATAAAGATTTGGGAGTTGCTCTTGGGTAGGGACAAATGAACCAAATGATTTGATCAGGAGATATATTTATACAATCAGAGAATTATAGATTTAGAGCTAGAAAGGATTTTGGGCATGATGTAGACCAACTTCCTCCTTTCACAGATAAGGAAACTGAGACCTACAGAGGTAAGAGAGGTGCCCAGGCTCAGAGGACGTAAATTAGAGAATTAGGATTTGAACTCAGGACCAAGGACTTTATATAAAATTTCTACTCTGATATTCTGACACAGAGGAAGAGGTATTTGGCCTACATAGTATTTAAGCTCACCTGATTTAAAATAAATTTCAAAATCCTCTCAACCAAGAAAAAAAACATTCCATTCAGGTCAAGGATGTTTGAAATTCTACCTATAGAAATTCATATCTCCACTTTAAAGATTCTGATCTGTCCTGAAACTCCACAGAGGTAACATGTTAGGCTTCCTTAGTCAAGGACACCTTTCCCTGAATTAACATAGCAAGTCCTATCCTAAAAACAGATTTTAATTGGGGGGAGGGGAGGAAAAGAGAGAAAAGATCTTGAGATCAATGTGTCTCTCCATGGAGAAAGTTTGCAAGGAAGAAGAAAGAGATCAGAAAGGTAAGACAAGAAACAAACTTCCCAGTTCACAATTTTGCAGTGATTTGTTCTATTTGCCTTCAACTGTTTCAGAACAAATAGAAACTCTAGACAATGGTCTTTTTTTTGTCCTGCTTTTTGGGAGCATTGCCTTTGGTTTGAAAGCTTCCTGGGGTTTGTAAAGATTATCTTTACTTTTTAAATACGATCCTTCTAATATAGGTACTTTGTCCCCAAAGAATTAGCAATCAAGGTATCATTGTAATTTAGGTGCTTACTAGAATTAATGCAGCCAATAATTTATTGTTTCCAGCTTCCTGGAATCTAAGCTTCCCAAAACTTCTTGGCTATGATTTCTCTGCTCCTTTTTCCTTACCTGGTCAAAACAATCACAAAAAAAAAAAAAAAAAAAAAAAAAAAAGGGGGGGCATGTTAGTTTTCTTTCATCCCCTGCCATTTAAAACCAGCAATTGTGCCTTTCTTTAGAAGCCAAAACTTTCATTACTATCAATTTATTAGCTCATTTCTACCATTAGGATGGGGAAAGCTAGATGATGTGGTGGGTAAGGGACAGGCTCTAGAGTCAGGAAGACGTGAGTTCAAATTTGACCTCAGACACTGTAGAAGACCGATTGGAGAAATAGGGTCTGGATAGGGCCTGTTATCTGGATTCCCTACGTGACCAATCCAGGCTGAGGCAGTCTTTGTGTTTGGTTCTGGTCACCTGAGCCCTGAAAAGCTCTGGTACCAGCAGGTTGGTTAATCCAAAATCAACTTGACCCCTCCAGGAGGCTATTGGAAGTCATTTAGAGAAATAGAGTCTGTAATAGATAGTTTATCTAGATCCCATAACAAAATCATCGTTAAGTAAAACTGTGTGTATGATTTTTTCTGCACTGCATGTCAGGACACAGACAGAATGGGCTATCCTAAGGTAAAAATCTGAGACTCCTCTTTTGACTCATTTTCAGATCCCCACCTTTTCCTAATATTCTTATTGGAAAGCTTTGAGTCCTTAGCAGACCAGCAGCTACTGAGTTAACCATTTTTCTCCTTGATAATTAAGAAGCCTGAACTCTAAAAAATATAATCAAGGCCAGAGACAGACAAAGCTAGACAAGACTTTATCTGACCAGGTGCAGTCCTGTAAATCAATAGGACAGGACTCAATTAGTAAAAATCTCTATGAAATATATATCTGCTCCCAGAATTAACTTCTAACTAATTGGTGGTGGGAATTCAGCCTTGGTCCCTGTTCTATCTTTACTTTGAAGCCTCCAAGGATTTTCTTTTATGTGATTTGTAACCCCTTCACAGATGTGATTCTTTCTTTGTGTTCTTTGTGTGAAAACAGTATATAATAAACTCTGACTCCATAGCATGTTGGAGCAGCTATGAGCTAAACATTTAGTCTGGCTGTTCTCAGTTTTCTGTTTCTGGTCTTTTCAATCTGACACCACTAAACGCCACTCAGGACTCCCCAAAATATAGAGCTGGCTCTCTATAAGACACTAACTACTTGTGTGATTGTAGGGAAGGCATTTAACCCTATTTACCTCAGTTTCTTCATCTGTAAAATGATCTGGAGAAAGTAATGGCAAAACATTCCAGTATCTTTGCCAAGAAAACCCCAAATGGGATCACAAAGAGCCTCAGACACAAGTGAAAAACTACTGAAACAACAACAACAACAACAAAAACCCTTTAGAATGATAATAGCAAGAATTGACCTTAGAGGAATCAAGGTCCAGACAAGTGAAATTCCTATTCCTGTCACACATAGTTAGTAGCAGAGTCAAGATGAGAACCCAGCTCTTTTGATTCCAAATGTATGACTTCTCTTAGGACTTATTCTTCTTCAGACGATGGCAGGAGCTTTTTGCCACAGCAGCACATTTTCCAAAATGTTGCTGTCTTCTGAACAAACTACTTTTCCCAAAGGTAATTCTAATAGTGGACTTGTCCTTTCTTCATCTAACATGTGAAAACACAATTTAAATAGAGCAGAGCTATACAAAGACTTCCTTGTAGTCTATTTTCTTCTCCCTGAAAAATACTTTCTAAACAATGATTTAAATCACCTGTGATATTTAGATAAACTAATCATATGACAAGTTGTGGCTTTGTTGTTTCCATTTTTTTCTAGTGCTATGAAGCACTGGAAAATGAGGGCAAATTATATATAACATATCCATAAGTTATACCTTAAATAATAGGCTAAGATTATGTTCATTGGTGACAAAGAGTTCAAGTAGCAAGCACAACAAAGGAGTCCTTTTCCAAATGGGATTGTTATTGCAGAAAAAAAGAAGTACACAGATGAGAAATTAAATGTATGTTATTGGTTGCAGAAAAAGAACAAACACTCCATATATTCTTATAAGGAAAAAACAAATAATAATAAAGAAGAAACTTATAATCAACTCCTAAAATAAAAGTCCCAGAACATTATAATCCCAAACTCTATCATGTGTAATAAAATTCCCAAAATGGAAATCACAATTGCAGCCCACATAAAGAACCTACTGAACATCATTCCAATTATTAGGTGCCACATATGCGAAAGGCACTGTACTAGGCATTAAGGATAGAAAGAAAAGGAGGGAGGGAAAGTACCTGTTCTCAAGGATACTGCATTCTATAGAATGATTTATGTTGAAGTGTTTTATAGCTTGTGGAAATTTTGGATAAGTTAAGGATTAGCAATTTGTGTGGAAGACTATATGAACAAGAGTATTATGGGAAAATGGGAAGGGCAATAGATTTATAGCTAGTCTAGATTGAAATCCTAATTCTGACACTTAATGACTGTCTGAACATGGACAAATTACAACCTCTTGTCCCTGGTTTCTTCTTTTGAACAATATGAGCATAGGACTAACTGACCTCTAAGATCCTTTAGACTATTTTAGACTAATGAAGACTATATCATCAAAGTGGAGTCATTAATGAGGATTTTTTCACTTGAGTCAAGAACAGTTGTTGAGAAGAGAGTATACAAATGTTGGCCATTGTTATAATTATCATTAGCAGAAAGAGGATTTTCCTAAGAGTCAGAAAATGAGAGTTCTATTTTGTCTCAGGGCAGCTATCAGCTGGGTGACTTTGTACCAAGAGTCCTTTTCTGAAGTTTGATTATTTCTTCTGCTAAAAGGTGTTAGACTGGATGATCTTTGAGTTCTCTTCCACAATTCTAAATCATATTATCCAGTAGGCTAAAAGGTCTTCAAAAGCCAACTTAGAAAAAACACTGAGTAAAGTCTCAGTCATAGTGAGAAGCATCACCAGGGAATGCTAGCCAAGGAAGCTTGAAAATT
The DNA here is from genome assembly GCF_016433145.1 of Gracilinanus agilis. Classification (NCBI taxonomy): domain Eukaryota; kingdom Metazoa; phylum Chordata; class Mammalia; order Didelphimorphia; family Didelphidae; genus Gracilinanus; species Gracilinanus agilis. Next base: position 104,547,196 of record NC_058134.1, read on the forward strand.
AAAGCAAGTCTCCTTCCTCTTGTTAAGTGGTAATGGTCTAGAGGTGCAGAAGATGAGACACATTTCTAGACATCAACAATGTATTGATTTCTTTCTTTTCTCTCTCTCTCTCTCTCTCTCTCTCTCTCATTATCTCTCTCTGTCTCAAGACATATGAGACATATGTATAATATAGATAAATAGATAGATGGATGGATTTTATTCATAAGGGATGTCTGTTGGCATGAAACTAGGAGGAATTAGTGGGAGTAATAAAGATAAAAAAGAAATAAAAAAGAATCAGAACAATATTAAAAATATGCATAGGAAACAAAAAAGTTGAGAAAAGGAAAAGAGGATTAAAAAATAGAAATGAACTCTTTAGGAAATGGACTGCCTTTCATACCCATTGTGATATGCAAAGGGAAGAAAAAAAATTCAGAAAATGACAAAAAAAACAGGGCGATCATGTTCCTATCTTGTTAAATTATATATATATATATGTATATATACATATGTATATATACATATATATATAATATACTTATATATACATATATTTTTTTTTTAAAGAAACGAATAGTACCTCACAGGCTTTTCCCCCATTGTTGTATGTTGAAATGATTGTGTTTACTAATAGTTGTTAAGTTGGAAATTAAAAAAAATTGGAAAAAATACAAAAAGATGTCAGAGCTAACAACTTGGTCCAATGGGTATAGCCAATCCTGACCTGGAATGATGATCTCCAAAGAAACTTACTTTGGGATAGAGAAATTTGGCTTTTCCCAGAATGATTGTGTTAGAATCACTTAGGCTTTTTAAAGAGAACTTTGTCATTGTGTTTTTGTTAGAACCATTAAAGGCTTGCCTCAAATAACTCCCATTCGAAGTAAAGCACATATTCAAAAGCAAGCTTTTGTTCCTCCTATCAGGCAATGAAGTTTCCCTTTGAATATTTTTTGAAGTAAAAACCAGAAAGAAACAAGGCCAAGCTCTAATAGCCCCATTAAATTGTTCAGTGCTTGGTCTAGCACTTAGAGTAGTACTCAAAGTGTTCCCCCAAGGCCTATCAAAACAGAACTGAGATATTATGTTCATTCAAACAAATGCCTTGTAATTTATACCTAATGAAACCTTATCTTTAACTTTGTTTCCCTCCTCTCTCATTAATGAATTAAGAGAGAAGGAAGGGGAAAAGCTAAGGAGACCAAAAAGAGTCTCAGTATCCCAGACTACATAATTAGGGGAACAAGAAAATGGCATATATGTTTTTATGTATGAACGATACATCAAAGAAGAAGAGAGGAAATTCAGTGTGAGCATGGGGAAAATAATACAGGCAATATTGTCCATCAAGAAGCAAATCTTGGGTGTGTTTTCTACTCTTATGATTTTGAAATTATTGGCTCCTTTTATGAACTTTTCCAGTAAAATAATTCTAGTTTTATTACCATCTGTGTCCTGTGGT
>NC_058134.1:104552667-104693073 GCF_016433145.1 Gracilinanus agilis
ACATGAATAGGCAATTTTCAGGTAAAGAAATCAAAAGTATCAATAAGCACATGAGAAAGTGTTCTAAATCTCTAATAATTAGAGAAATGCAAATCAAAACAACTCTGAGGTATCACCTCACACCTAGCAGATTGGCTAAAATGAAAGAAGGGGAGAGTAATGAATGTTGGAGGGGATGTGGCAAAATTGGGACATTAATGCATTGCTGGTGGAGTTGTGAACTGATCCAACCATTCTGGCTGGCAATTTGGAACTATGCCCAAAGGGCTATAAAAGACTGCCTGCCCTTTGATCCAGCCATACCATTGCTGGGTTTGTACCCCAAAGAGATCATAGATAAACAGACTTGTACAAAAATATTTATAGCTGCGCTTTTTGTAGTGGCAAAAAACTGGAAAATGAGGGTATGTCCTTCAATTGGGGAATGGCTGAACAAATTGTGGTATATGAGGGTGATGGAATACTATTGTGCTAAAAGGAATAGTAAACTGGAGGAATTCCATGCAAATTGGAGAGACCTCCAGGAAGTGATGAAGAGGGAAAGGAGCAGAGCCAGAAGAACATTGTACACAGAGATTGATATACTGTGGTAAAATCAAATGTAATGGACCTCTGTACCAGCAGCACTGCAATGACACAAGACAGCTCTGAGGGATTTATGGTAAAGATGCTACCCACATTCAGAGGAAGGACTGCAGGAAAGGAAACATATAAGATAAACAATTGCTTGAATGCATGGGCTGAGGCGGACATGAATGGGAAATAGACCCTGAACAAGGACACATGTTACAACCAGTGGAAATGTGCATTGGCCATGGGTCGGGGGAGAGCGGGGGGTGAAGGGGAAAGTAGGGGCATAAAGTATGTAAACAGATTAAAAACGAATATTAATAAATGTCTAATAAAAAAATTATCAATAAAAAAAAGATAGTATTATTGGAACCTACTCTGTCTTCTTTTGGCCATCAGATTTTGCTTATGATTTTATTTATGACCTTAATCGCTGCTATATTTACTAAACATTATTTTGTATTAACTACTCTTGATTTTTAAAGTGAGTAGATTGAATTTTATATTTTTTATTTTTAAAAAATTAAGTTTTTACTTTTCTGTAAAATACAGGTGATTTTTTTCCCCTTTAGGGGTCAGGAATTCACAGTAGGAAAAAGACTTCCCACTTCTGATCTAGAAGAATCATGTTTGGGCTTATGAAACAAGAGTCACTATGTCAGTTGAGCACTGCTGTGAAGTTGCAAAGATAGAGACCCATTAAGGATGTTTCATACTGAAATATTAAATCAAATACCATATCATTTTCTAGGGTTTTTTCCAATGTGCTGTCCCTAGGAAGGATGTATGTTATTGCTTTTCTCTTTCTGATCATATTCTGAAAGCTAAATAAGATGCTAGGATTTCTGACTTGTGGAAATCCATCAATTGAAACTTATTGTATTAACTCTTTGGGATAATATTATCAGTGTATCTATCTGCAAAACTATCCGTCTTTCTATAGGTATATATATATATATACAAGCACAAATGTATAATAAAGTATCTAAGGTAAATAATCAGTAAATACACACATATATAAATATATAGAATAATATTAGTAGGTTTTTTAACCTATTAGGGTTTTTTGAACCACATCTACATATCTATTATATTATTTATCTCTAAAAATGTAAATAAGTACATTATATATATGTGCCTGTGTGTTTTATATGTACATACCTATAATGCTGATTATTTCCTCTACTTCTTTACTATAGATATCTGCTTTTATATATACATATATATAAACACTCAAATATAATATATATATCGCTAATTATTTCATCTACTATCCACACACATAATATAATAGGTTGTAAGTTCCATGAGAACAGTATTTTATCTAAAAATTCTAAAGCATTTAGTACAGTGATTGACATAGTAGATAATAAATGTTTCCTTCTCTCCTTTTCCTCAGTATCTAGCTTAATGTTCTTCTCATAGTATGTGCTTAATGAGTGTTGGATATGAATAGTTTTGGGCAAGAAAAGAAGAGTTAGGGATTATGCAGGTGTGTTTAGAAGATGGATAGGATTAATCAAAGGAAGTTTCCTGGTATAATAGAAGAGAAAGAAATAATTTTTCTTATCAAGGAAAGAAATGGTTCTATGCACAAATGTAAGTTGACCATTTTTTAGTCCAATCAGTGAATGACCAACCACGGGAAAGGGAACTAAGGGTGAAAAGTATAATTGAGGTAGGACTGAGAGTGTTATTTGATGAAAAGAGGGAGGAAGGAGAGAAAGGAAAAAAACAGGGGATGTGAGAAGAGAAGTGTGTCTCTCACGTAGAGATAGAATTCCAGTACTGTCTATTTTCTTTTCTAAATCTATTCCTCTCATTTCATTTATATTTGTATATATAGGTTCCCTTCAAGGTTACATTCACAACTTGTTTCTTAGGCACCTCTTACCAATTTCCCCATTTTATTGAGTTTCTCCATCAGTCCCTCAGTGTAGATTTCTCTAGCCTTGAATTGGAGAAAGTAAATGAAATAATTAGCTGAGAGTCATTCCCTTTTGAGGGACTGAACCACCATCTAATTCCTGGGGTAAAAAGGCCTCTCTTCAGCCTTTATGATAAAAGAAAAGGAAGCTCAGTCATAATGTGTAAGCCTTGTTCCTTCTGTTTCATTGTGCTGTTTGTCTCATTTTATCTGTAAATTCTTAGGGGGAGTTTACATATCTTCTGCTTGTGTTTTGTAGAATTAATATGCTACGAATGTTCAATAGACAACCATAAAGCAGAGCTTTAGCAAGTGCTGGAAGCCCTATAGTATAGTAGAAATATTTGATTTATAGTCAGAAGATGTGGGTTCAAGTCCTATCTCAGACATTTATCTTGAATTAAATCACTTTTTTCCTCTGTGTTGACACCTGCCTTATCTATTAATCAAGTCAACTAAAAGAAATGCAAGGGTTAGATAGAAGATCTCTAAAGCACCATCAAGTTCTAAACCTATAATCTTTGCCTAAAATACAGTTATTACTGTCACACATTCTCTATTAGAGAAGTTGATGACACTGAAGAACCACGTGGGACATTAATGGACTCTTCACAGGTCATAAAAGAGTGAAAACTGCATGAATTCATAGCATCCCAGGAAATGCATGTCTCTTTCCATTTATAATCCATGGTGTTCAAGAGGCCAACTCTATAGAATTATCTGGATGAACCTTTGACATGTCATTGACTCAAGAATTGATTGACCACTCTAAATTCAATTACAAATTGATTCCTTCACATTTAGTCATTATTTTTTAAAAATTGACTTGATCCCAGGTTAGAGGACTAGAGAATATGAACAAATTCTGTTGTAAGTCTCACTGAGTTCCCCAACCAGGTAGATGGTTAATGGATGATTGAATGGAAGACACGAATTGGGAAGTCCCATATCAAACTTTAAGACATGACAAGCCCACACTATGGCTTTTCAATGCCACTGAGAAACCAGAAGATGTATGATGATAGGGTGAATACTCCTTAATACTATAGTAAACTGAGAGCTTCTCACCTCCTCGAACAGTAAGTGCCCCTCACTCAGGAAACAGATCATCATTTCTGTTTAGAGAGAAAATCCCCATGCTATGTTTAAGCATATTTCCTTGGAATTTAGAATTGAACATTGTTTTCCAATAAGCAGGTTTCTCTGGTCCCCAAAGCATTATGAAAACATAGAAATCATATGAAGAAGGGACTCTGAGGAAGTCATGCTCTATGGCATAAAAGATACTAGTCCCTTGGAGAGTCACAAAGAATTACTTTAGCAATGTGTCAACTTGGGGTAGATTAACAGTAAGAACTGATATCTATATAGCTATACTTTATGAAGCATGTTATATTCATGATCAATTTTCATCCTCCCAATGACCATATGAAGGAAATAATACAGGAATTATGGTGTTAGCTTTTGTTGCAGATGATGAAATTGAGTCTCACAAAGTTTAAGAGTCTTGCCCCAGAACAGCTGGTCAGCAACAGAGGCAAGAGTCAAAACAAGGACCCTCAGCCCAAAGCCATTACAACATGCATTCAAGGCCAATGGAATCCAGGTCTCTTATGTTGAATTGCCTCTACATAAAACAGGAATTCCTTCCATATGATGACTTTCCCCATTACAGTTTCAATATATTATGGGTCAGCATAAGAAATTAAATGAGAACTTTTGGAGAGTTTTGTGGAAGCTGCAGATGACACACAAAGGCCAGAAGAGGACACAGAAAATGTTTGGAAACTCAGAAATGCATAAAAAAGTATATATATGCATATATATATACTTTTTATGCATATATATATATAGAGAGAGAGAGAGAGAATTGCATAATATCAACATGTCTTTAACTTTTAATACCATAAATATATGCAGTAAACACCACATAAAAGAAAAAAAATCCAAACTTCTTCCAGAAGGGTCCAAAATTTTTAAGGAGATTTTCGAGTTGGTAGGGGTACCACACCTCTAATCTCCATGATATGGAAGGAATACCTGTATATTTTGACAACTCATGGAGCCCTCAGAAAATTGTGATCCTGGATCAGAAAGAGAACATTCACCTTTGCTCATCAAGTCTTAAAGGCTTCATAAAGCCACTGGTTTTAAAGGGTAAATGAATTCATTTTTTCAAATCATTTTCAACATTTCCTCTCATAATTTCCTTTAAATTTAATTTAAACAGCTGTCATTCTTTCTCCAGCACAGTAATATGCATGTCTTCCCTCCTGCTGATATTTTTAAGCAATGACAAAATGATATTAAAAATGCAATCAAAATGTCTTTTTTTTTACTTGAGTATTTGACTAGTTTCACTGTAACTGTGAAGAATGGTCTTTCCCTCCACAAGAGAGAAGACATTAAAACCTATCACTAAGCCCCCCAGGGTGGCTCTTAAATATCCAGTGTACTGTATCTACTGGAAAGTGACAGTTTTTCTGACTGGGCATGACATATTGATGATACCATAAGCTATTAAAATGTTTATAATATATAACGGGCATGCCTTGGGTAGTGGGAGAAGGGATCCCAAGAGCTTTAGCTATCGACTGTCAAAACAATCAGGAGATGAGTCAAAGGAAGAACAGAGAATACAACTGGAGGAGAGAGTAGATAGCCCTTGACCAGCAGGCATAGGTTTCAAGAAAAAAAGAGCAGAAAAAGAGAAATGAGGTAATGGCTTCTAATTCAAGGGGCCTGTCAGGCAACAAACATTTATTAATAAGAGCTTATTATGTGTTGTGCATTATGCTAATAATGATAGTAATAATAGCTAGCATTTATGATACTCAGAAGTTGGAAAAGTGCTTTTAAATATGTTATCTTATTTAATCCTTGTGAGTCAGGGGCTATTATTATTCCCATTTTACAAATGAGAAAACTGCAGCTGAGAGATTAAGTGATTTACCCAGTGTCATTTAGTTGTGGAATTTCAATAAAGCATTAAAAAAGACTCCAAAAAACAATTGTTTGACTTCCAATGGCTCATCTTCCAATGAGGGAGCCTGCATGCTTGTAAGGTGTTATAACATGGCTAATAAGTAGACTCACTGCTCAGTTTATCAAGCAGATTTCTCCTTAAAGCTGGTTCCTTCCTACCCTCAGCCCTTGGGCCTCTGATGGCTCTTCTGACTTTTTCCCATAAAGTCTCATACTGAAGGAAAGAAGAAATAAACAGGAAGTGGCCCCATCCTAGATACAGGCTTGCTTTGGAGACCATTTGTTCACACACCCTCCAGAATTCAGAATTTTCCTTATCCTTTTTGCCTAGCAGGAAAGAGAAATGAAAGTAATTTGGTTAGTTAATGCCTTTTGTATGCAGTCAATAAAAAGGCTTTTCTTTACTAAGAAGTAAATGGCATCAGGGGCAGAATGCCACCATTACACATCACTATGAAATTGGAGAAACATCCATGTGTGTTGGCAACACACAGAGACATCTTCTCAGAATTGTCTCCTCATCAGCCAGTCCTTATTATATACTATAGGAAGAAAGTAGTAATACAGACTAGAATGATGGGCAGACTGGCAGTAGGAACTAGTTTTTATCAACAATGCCTCAACAAAGAAGACAAGTTTAAGACACAGAAATTAAACTATAGTTATACTGTTAAATGGGACAGGGCTGGGAGTAAGGGCATAACTGAGAGAAGTGCCACATACTAGTTTTTATTTCTATTCTTTAATAACTGTACTAATGACTAAGTCTGTGACTTAGAACTGGAAGAGATCTTTGAGGTTTCCAGATTTATACTTGAGACAGAGCAGAGAATAGAAGGAAAGCATTAGAAGCCTATAGGTAAAGTAGTTATGGAACCAGTTCATATTGGCTCAGAAGGATCAGTTCTTCCATTTTTAGTGTGAATATTTGCTCCTTGGAAACTGGTAAAAAAAAAAAACAACAAAAACTAAAGGATTGTTGATGTATGATTTTCTTCATTTTCTAGACATAATAATATGGTAGGGGGAAATAATAATTCAGATTAAATTTAAAAGTATGTCGTACCCATATTTTTTTTTATTCCAGGGATCTGATTAACATTTACCCCCAAATCCCTGCTTAAAGTTCTAGTTCTTAAACTGGACCGAATTTCTTCTGTACTGAGTATTAAAGGAATAAACATGCTCAAAGATTTGTGATCTCCTTTAATTTGTATGTCTGAAAACCGGGAACTCCAAGCGCCTTTGACATTCTATTAAGACTAAAGACTATTACACAAAAGAATTATTAAGAGAGGAATGGATGGACATGGTTGACTAAAAGGAACTGCAGAGTGGAAATGTGCGAATAGCATTGGGCAATGGTAAGAGTGATGGATTAGGATTCAGAGGACCTGGATTTAACTCCCCATTTATAACGAAGGTCTAGTGCCCTTTTTTCTTAAATCATTGTGTGACTTTCTCAAAAGTACTCAACCAACAACCACAAATTTGCACATTACCTTTTTTTAACAAAGAACAAACATGTAAACAAAATAAAAGAAAATACCCCATAGATCCTAGAAGGTGACAATGAGTTATTGATCCTTGAGTCACTTATTCATCTGCAAATAAGGCTGTTCTTGTTCTTTTGCTTATGACATAAGTCTCCTTAGACAAATCATTTCTCCTCTCTGACCTTCAACCTCATGACCTGGAAAATGAGAAAGCTGTACTACATGGCACAGTGGATAGGCACTAACCTCATAATCAAGAAAATCTGGGTTCAAAACCTGAATAACTGAAAATTTGAGTTCTCTGATCTAAACTTCCTGTGGACATTTTGGGGTCTTTGAAACTACCTTTCCCAAGAGCCAAATGGCTTCCTCTCTTGTGTAATCATGTAGACAGGCAGCATAATAACATAGAGAGAAGGATAAAGACTGAAGACTGGATTGGCTCAAGCTCTTTTTCCAGCTAAAGCAACATTGTGGCAGAGCTAATGACTGGTCTTTTATATTCACTTTTTTTTTAACATTTATTAATTTTTATATTCACTCTTAATGTGGCATATGGCTTCATTTTTCTAATATACCAATAAATGTTTTAAAACCATCATATTTTTAAATCTATCCTTTCATATCCATTTTATTCCTTTCAAACCTGACTCATATTTATTAGCCATGTGACATTAGGCAAGTCAATTAACCTGTCTCCTTTTTCTAATCTTTTAAGTGAGGGAGTTGGACTCGATGACCTCTAAGGTCCTCTCCAGCTCTAAATCTGTGATGCTATGACTAAGTAGTCTCAAAGATCCTTCCAGTTCTAAGTCTGTAATTGCATAACCTCCATTCAATAGAGAATAACAGTCATTAGTTAGCTGAATAAATGACTCATGAATCAACAACTCTTTTTCTGAGGATGTTTGTTTGTTTGTTTTGTCCTTTGTTAGAGAAAGTAATGTGCAAATATGTTATTGTTGGATGAGTACTCTTGAAAAAAAGCTATGCAATGATGAAAGAAGCAATAGAGCTTGGTTAAGAAAAGTTCCCTAACCCTTAGAACTACAGTTCTGCCAAATTTCAAATGGAAAATGTCATCTCCATTCCTTTTTTTTTTAGCCTACTCACCAATTTAGCTATATTTACCCACTCCAGTACGTATATGGTGATTCTAAAAAGATCTTGGTTCCTATTTTCATCAATTATGTAAATAGAACATGGTTGGAAAAGATAATTAGTACTTTCCCCCAGTATAGTCAGGTTTATAGAGGCAGGGAACCTCTTCATGAAAGAATTAAACTCTTTCATAAAACTGTCACCTTGTGATATTTCTTTTTCATGATACCCCAATTAAAAGGAATGGTTTCTCCCTGACTTTTCTTTTAAAATGTTAGTACATTACCTCCAGGTAGTGACAGTGTATCATGATCAGGTATAGTCTTGACCCCAAGAGACTGGTCTTCAACTCAAATCTACCCAGAGGAGCAACAACATGTTCCTTTAACTTTATGTGGAAAAGATCACTACATGAACATCAAAAAAGATAATTTTCCCTCCCAAGAAAATAGAACTCTTGGGAGATAAGTATACTAACTAGACCTAAATTGACTTTTACCTGTTCTGAAAAGTTGAGTAATTTCTACCAATGTTGATATTATATGGTTTCATAATTAGAATACTAAATCTTTGTGAGAATTCATCTTTAAATGTTAAGTTGGCACTAAGCCCCTCTTGGCTGCTTCTCCTTCTTGCTCTAGGCTTTAGACTTCAATTCCTTTGGTAGCCCCCAGTTCTCTCTTGGATTTTACCTATTTCTCTTTGGGGTTTTTTAAACCCTCACCTTCCATCTTGGAGTCAATACTGTATAGTGGCTCCAAGGCAGAAGAGAGGTAAGGGTAGGCAATGGGGGTCAAGTGACTTGCCCAGGGTCACACAGCTGGGAAGTGTCTGAGGCCAGATTTGAACCTAAGATCTCCCATTTCTAGGCCTGGCTCTCAATCCACTGAGCTACCCAGCTACTCCCTGGGGATTTTTTTTAATGCTTACTCTTTCAACTTCCAAATGAGACAGCCCCATTTCGCTCAGTTTCTGCTGTTAGGGTTTCATCACCCTGAAGCTTACTCATGTTGAGAAACAAACAACAAAAAAAAACTAACACCAAAACCAGAAATTTACACTCCCAAGCCACTTAAGACTTGCAGCAAGCTTTCTCATATTCTTTCTTTTCTCTTTCTCTTAGGTTCTGTGTTTCATGCACTCTATCTCTTTCATACTTCTGTCTCTGAGTGTCTCTTTTTTCTGATTCTGTCTGTCTCTGTTGCTCTTCCTCCCCCCATCCTATTTTTGTAGGGCATTTCTTTCACTCAGAATGGTTACTTAACTTGCCAGTCTTATTAGAATTAGCTGATTCCACCCAATAAGAGATACAGTGAGGTGCAGTGGAAATAGCACAAGCTTTTCAGGCAAAGGACCTAGATTCTTACTCTACCCATGTTACTTACCAGTTGGGTGATGATAGGGAAATTACTTCTCTCTGACCTCACCTTACTCATCTGAAAAATGAAGAAGTTGGAATAGATGACCTCCACAGTCACTTCTAGCCCAAAGTATATGTTCCTATGACTTTAGTTCATATCCTGATTCTGCCACTTTTTACCTGTATGACCTTGGGCAAGTCATTTAACTTATTTGGATTCCACGTGCCTTTTCTTTAAAATGGAAAGGCTTGAACTAGATGTTCTCCAAGGTGACTTCATTTAAGCCTATGAACATTTTAAACACTGGCTTTAAAAATATATATTAACTTTTCTTTTTATATATCATTTTCACTTCCTAACACGGTCTTACCTCTAGAGAAACATCCTTTATAAAACAAAGAATTAAAAAAAGAGAAGAAAAACCTGTTCAGCAAAACTAACCAATACATGACTCAAGTCCAACATTATATGCAATATTCTGCAAACATATTCTCCCACCTCTACAAAAAAGGAGACACGTTCCTATATATATTTCTTTCATTTTATTTAATTGATTAATTAAGAGAATTTCTCCAAGGTTACATGATTTATGTTCTTTCCCTTCCTTCCTCCCATCCTACCCCATAGCTGATGTGCAATTCTACTGGGTTTTACATGTGCCATTGATCAAGACATATTTTCCATATTATTGATATTTGCACTAGGGTGATTGTTTAGAGTCTACATTCCCAATTATATCCCCATGGACCCATGTGATCAAGCAGTTGTTTTTCTTCCTTGTTTCTACTCCTTTGAGGCAAGTTTGGTTATTATTACTTTAATAACAAATTACTAGAGGAGGGAAGTGGCTCAATGGATAGAGTCCTGGTTCTAGAGATAGGAAAACTCATCGTCCTGATTTCAAATTGGATTTCAGACATTTATTAGCTGTGTGACTCTGGGCAAATCACTTAACCCTATTTGTCTCAGTTTCCATATCTTTAAAATAAGCTGGAGAAAGAAAAGGACAAGAATATTAAGGAAATTTATGAAAAAAGAGAAATAAGATAGCTTAGATGTAAAATATTTTATAAAGCAACAACCATTGAAACAATCTGGTCCTGATTAAGTAATACAGTAGTGGATCAGTGGAAGAAATTAGGCACTCAATATGCAGCAGTAAATAACCATAATACCCTAGTATTTGACAAAGTGAAAGATCCAATTTGGAAGAATTCACTGTTCCACAAGAACTTCTGGGAAACCTGGAAAGCAGTATGGCAGAAACAAGACAAAGACCTAACCTCACACCATGTACCAAGGTAAAGTCAAAATGGATACATGATTTAGAAATAAAAGGTGATGTCATAAATGAATTAGGGGAATGTGGAATATTTTACCTCTTAGATCTATGAATAAGGAAAGAATTTTGTCCAAAGAAGACAAAGAAAGAATTACAAGATACAAAATAGGTAACTTGGACTACATTAAATTAAAAAGTTTTTTCGTGAACAAAATCGACTTAGCCAATATTAGAAGGGAAATAACAAATTGGACAAAAATGTTTTATAGCAAGGATCTCTGATAAAGACCTCATTTCTCAAACATATTGAGAACTGAATCAAATGTATAAAAACACAATTTTCTATGACAAATGGTCAAAGGACATGAACAGGCAATTCTCAAATGAAAAAATTAAAATTATCTTTAATCACATGAAAAAATTCTCCAATTCACTATTAATTAGAGAACACAAATTAAAATAACTGTGAGATATCACCTCCCAACCACCAGATGAGTTAATATCATAAAAAAGGGAAATGATAAGTGTTGGAGGGGATATGGTAAAACTATGGCAATAAAATACATTGCTAGTTGAGCTGTAAACTGATACAGTCATTCTGGAGAGTAATCTATAAAGCCTAAAGGGCCATATAATCATGACCCAGTAATACCACTACTAGGTCTGTATCCTAAAGAGAGCAAAGATGGGGGAAAGGACATAGTTGTACAAAAATATTTATAGCAGTTTTTTTGTAGTGGCAAAGAACTGGAAAATGAAAGGTTGTCCACGTGTCATGGCATATGATTGCAATGGAATACTATTATGCCTTAAGAAATGACAAACAAGATGATCACAAAAAATCCTGGAAAGACTTATATGAAGTAATGCAAAGGGAAATGAGCAAAACCAGGAGGTTGTACACAGTAACAGCAATAAAATGAAGTGATGAACTGTGAACAACTTAACTGTTATCAACAATGCAAGGATCTAGGAAAAATCCAAGTGAAACTTGATGGAAAAGACTATCCACTGCTATGGAAGGAACTGAGAGAGTTCCACCCCTTGAAAAATAACATTATCCTGCAGACATTGTCATATAGTAAGAGTGAGGGATAACAGATGAACAATTTAAGTATTTCATGTGTATAGAAATATATTTTTAAAATTTAATAATGTCCACCTCACAGAATTATTGTGAGGATTAAATGAGATAATGTTTGTAAAACACAACAGTGCCTAGCACAGAAAATGGGCTATACCCATGCTATTTCTACCAGTGTTACTTTATCTTCTTTTTAAGAAAACAGTAAAGATTAAGAAAGATTTTCTCTTAACAAGCCTTTTCCAAAATCCTTGAAAAGGACCATTGGAAAGGTAGGTGATGGGTCAAAGACAAAAAGACTTTTCTTAAGTAAATGGATTAAGGGCAGTACTCTCATTTTCCACCAGCCACTCAGCTCCAATTTCACTCCAAGAATGTCAAATCTTATCATCATGGAGATTATCTCAGTTTTTATATTCAACACCTAAAGTTGTCCCACTATTGTTTTCCCTATCTTCTTGGAGAACTGAACAATAACCTCCTCCCCAAAACTGCCTTTATAGGGGATTCAGAACTTTCAGGCTAACTCTTTTTTTTCCATCAGTAGTTCCTTAGATTAATAATATTTAAATGAGCATTAAATTGTAGCTTGGTATCACCTCTTTCTGAGGAGAGAAGAATAGTGGCTCAGTCTCTGTCCTCCCTCTTCCTCTCTTAGCAGGGAATAAAGTTTCTTCTGGAGAAAGACAGGGAGAGATAGGCTAGACATTTCTATTCTGCCTCCCTTGTCACTCCCATATCATATGCTAGATGTAAAAAGAATTAATACAGAGATTCAGGGATCAGGAGATTTTACATATGAACATAATAGTGTGGAGGAAGATAGTTTGCCACATTTCAAGTTGCTACATTTATGTTGTTGTTGTTTTAATAGAAATGTTAGATATATTCTAGCTAGGTTACTGTCTTAAAAGAGGTACTTCACAGAATCTAGGGCATGGAAATCAAATAGGGCTTTTTTAAAATTTAATTATGTTAAAATGTGTTTAAATTACTAATTCCTATCACCAAAACTACAATGATGGGGAATAAAGCAAACCTAGAACAACATAGGGGAATCATAACTATTATTATATTTACTATTACTATTATTCATTATAGTTAACATTTAAATTCTTTTGAGTTTTTCAATACTATATTTTAATGATTAAAATGTTATGCAAAAATTAGTAATAATTTCACCTTTAAGGACCCTCTTTTTTCTTCACCATTTCCTACCTTCTGTTCACACATCCCAATCCCCAATAACATCTTATGCTTTAAGAATAACAGTGTGACTAGATGAGATTACAAAAAGTACTGGTTACCCAAGATGGCTAAGAATCTCTTTCATTTTCTCTCCTGTTTCCTTACTTTCCTCTCCTCTCTCCTTTGTACTTTCTTTCCCTTTTCCTTACCTCTCTCTCCCCCTCTCACTTTCCTTTATCTTTTTCTTTTTTATATTTTCTTTTTTTTTTTGCTTCTTCACTACCTTCTCTTCCTCCCTCCCCTTTGTCCCCACTCTACTCCCTCAGCATGTTCTTGCCATTGGCTTTATCCTCTCTCCCCATCCATGATTGCCTCATTAAAAGTATGCTTCTTTTGAATTTGCAATTGGACCTACTCTATAGAATGATGTTCATCAATATTAAGCTGTACCCTCCACTTTCCCACTCCATCTATAAGTGAGAAGTTGGATATGACTCAAGCATCCTTATTCTGAACATCAGAATTATGTATATCTGTAATTTTCTGGGTGTGTGTGCATAAGACATCTTTTCAACGACATAACACTGAGCTGCCAGATACCTAAGACTTTCTTTTAAGTATTAACCTTTCAGGTAAAGCATGCATGAGCACTTATAAAAGAAAGAGAACTTTTTAAGTTAAAACTTAAGAACCTGAAAACAGGGGCATATTCTGAAGTATCTTCTGAAGCACAACAATAATACTTCAGTGTAATAAGATTGCATATTAAAATAGCTGAAGTAGAAAAGAAATATATAGATATATATGTGTATATGTAAAATATGCTACTTACCAAAGTAATTATTACTTTACCATTTCTTTCACTGCTCTAGCTGTCAGATATGACCTTGTTTATCCTTGGAACTTCTGTTCTAGAGGCAGAAAGGATTGTGTGGGCTGTGAGGGAGCAGCAGGATTCCTGACTTCCTACAATGGTGTTGATTTTAATAGATGGCCAGAGTGGGGCCTTTCACACTTTCAGTAACTGGTTTGATTTTTTTTTCTTTTCTTTTTCTTTTTGAGAGCCTAATCAACCAAAACAGCTTAGTCGGTACAAGTATGGTGGAGTTTTAGCTTTTTTTTTTTTTAAACTTTAGACAAGTGGCTGACAGGAACTTGAAAGCATTTTCTAATACCCAGTATATAGAAAATAACCGGCAAATAAACAGAGAGGGGAAGAAAAGAGTAGTAGGAGAAAGAAAAATTATAAATGAAAAATATGCTACTTCACTTAATGAAAAATGATGCTTCTTCATCACTTCAAAAAAAGAGAATCCAAACTAGTCTCAAAATTATGCACAATTAACCAATCATTTATGTGACATGATTTTAAGGGGAAGCTTATCCTGGTTCCTTAAATATCCAGAATATGGACTCAAATTTATAAGAAGATGAGTTATTCCCCTGTTGATAAATGGTCAAAGGATATGAACAGGCAGTTCCAGACAAAGAAATTGAAGTCATCTATAGTCATATGAAAATATGTTCTAATCACTACTGATTGGAGAAAAGCAAATTAAAACAACTCTGAGGTAACACCTCATTACCTATCAGATTGGTTAATATCATAAGAAAGGAAGATGACAAATGTCGGAAGGGATGTGGAAAAATTAGGACTAATGCACTATTGGTGGAGTTGTGAACTGATCCAATTATTCTGGAGAACAATCTGGACATATGCCCAAAGAGCTATAAAACTGTACTTATCTTTCACCCAGCATAACATTAATAGGTCTCTACCCCAAAGCGATGAGAGAAAAAAGGAAAAGGATTTATTTGTTTTAAAATATTTATAGCAGCTCTTTTTGTAGCATCAAAGAAATGGAAATTGATTATGGAGGAAGGTTAAGGTCACCATAAGTAGGTATGGAGAAAGAAGGGCAAATAAATAGAATGGGCAACTGGGTGGTACAATGATACAGCCCTGGACATGTATTAAGGATAAATCTGAGTTCCAAGAAATGGAAAACAACTCCAATATTTTTTTCCAAGAAAATCCCAAATGAGTTCACAAAGAATCAGACACAATTAAAACAACTAAAGAACACCAACAAGTAGTAGTAGGAGTAATGGTAAAAAAACAACAAAAAAAGCTGATGTCATCCAATTCAAACTTAGTTTTGTGCAGGGTATTCCCAAATAATTAATACTTAAAATCTTGTATCTTAAATTATTTCTCATTTCTTTATATTCTATGAGAAACTGAATCACTTCCAGAATTCTCAAGATGGTTTTAAACATGCTGTTATAATCCCTGAGTATACGAGTTTTGCTTTCACCATGAAGTTTTATTTCTGATAATTTTAGAAAACTATATTCTTAAGATTTAATCATAATCCTAGTTTAAAAACCTTATTATATTATTAATTATGAAATTATACCTTTTTCTGAATGGCTCGGTACTAAGTAGTTTATATGACAATTAATAGGTTAGCCTGCACTTGCAATTAGAAACACTGGGACCAGCTGGGATCCTTCTAAGCCACTGACTATAATAAACTGGATCCCTCACGCAGAGGTGGGTGTTTGAAAAGGATGAAAAAGAACTACTCAGTTCAACAGGAGAATAAGGGAAAGTGTTGGCTTTTGGTGAGACTTAAAATGTGCTTTTTAAGGACAGAAACAAAAGAACTGCCAGTTCTTTTCAGGAGTGAAGTCATCTGATAAATACCTTCCTTTTCACTGATTTGATCAGAGATGAGCTAACATTTCTATAGTGCTAAAATACTCATAAAATGATTTATTCATATTTTCTCATTTGAACCTCACAAGCTAATTAAATGGACACTATCAGTACACTCACGTTATTGATAAGGAAATTTAAGTGGAAAGATATTGAACAATTTGAACAAACTCATATACTAAGTGATTTAATCAATATTCAAGCTGAGAATTTCCTGTATCCAAGTCCAATAATCTCTATTTCTCTTGACTTGAAATAAATGCCTTAGAAATATTTTGGGGGGGGGGGGTGGGTGAGATTGGAAATTAGCTGATTTTTAATTTAGCCTGAATGAACACTTGGTTTTGGTCACTTTTTTGCTTCTTGATAAAATTCTTCCTATGAAAAAGAACTTGTGGTCTTCTGAGTCTCAAGTTCCTCCAGGATTGTTTCATAACTGAGTTTGAAAAATGTCTCTCTTTTGTAAAGATTAAAATTAATATATAATAACAAAGTATTATATATTATATATATCATATTATATAATATTATATATATTTAATAACAACTAAAGTAAAAAAAAGCTAGCTAACCAAGCCATCGTTGTGGGAAAAGAGAGAGAGAGAGGGAGAGAGAGAGAGAGAGAGAGAGAGAGAAAGAGAGAGAGAAAGAGGCAGAGTTTCCCACAACTATATACAAAATGTCACCACACAATGCGGTGGAGAGTTTAAAAGGAGTTCTGGGAACTA
Source organism: Gracilinanus agilis (assembly GCF_016433145.1). NCBI lineage: Eukaryota > Metazoa > Chordata > Mammalia > Didelphimorphia > Didelphidae > Gracilinanus > Gracilinanus agilis. The sequence continues at coordinate 104,569,112 of NC_058134.1, forward strand.
CTGAAGGACTTCTGGGGGATGAAGTCCAAGGTACAAAATTGTCTAACTATGCATTCCCCCTGTGATACTATTGGGAGACCAGTCTCCTTAAAGGGACTATTTTAAACATAATCAACTTTTAAATTACAATAATTTGGAAATAAAAGGGAAATAAAAGAGAAAAAGAATAAAACCAATGATTGCTACAGTGACGAAAAGCCAATTTGAGGACAGTCCCCTTTGGTATAAGAGTATACATTCAAATTAAATGCATTCAAACACCCCACAATTCAATTTAGCACATCAGAAAGTTCACTCTGGATGTTTTGATGCAGCATGTGATTTCTGCAGGCATCTTCATGGTGCCTTCTCCAAAAAGGTTCACCTTCTGGATTCTGGGATGTAGTCTCTTGTTCTAAATTGGACTCAAATTCAAATCAAAGTTCACAACGATAACATAGTCCTCCCTGCTGAGGAGGATAATAATATATTCCCCCTTGAGGAGGATACAAGGATACACAAAGGAATCACATAGGGATACATGGTTGAGTCAGAAGGCATATGAATCAAATATCAAAAACATCAAAGAATCTAAAGAAATTAAAAATTAACTTTTGAGTGAAATATAGAATATCAAAAATATGAAAAAGTCCTAGGAAAAAGGAAAGAATTCGCCAATCAACAGGTTCTTATAGTGATCTATGTCTCAAAAGCCTGCAACAACAATCACTCACTAACCCAATTTAGCAGTCTGGACTACAATAAGTTGTCACATTATAAAAGACAGAAAAGGGACTAGATTATAGCAGCAAATGGGAAATAACATTTCCCTGGTCTGATTTGACCTTTTCTCTAAGGGATACTAGAGCCAGGATGGCAGCCAAAGTGAGATGTTTGTTGGGACTCAGGGAAGTCCTGCCTCTGACATATGTCAAAATAGCTGCAACCTCAAACCCCAAGCAAGTTCAAGTCTTCTTGTCTTGGCTCAAAATTTCATCAGTCCCACTGATTTGGTCTCTTTGACCTTGTGTTCAGTAGGCATTATGCAGGTTAGCTTTGTGCTTCTTTGGCACTGTACAGTGGCTCTTTTTGTTCCCTTCTCTTGGAATCAGACAGAATCATTAAGCAAAGTCGCATAATTTTTTTTTAAGCAATCAACGACATTATTTCTATAGTTTAAAGCTTTTGAGTATGGAGTTACAGGTAGGACTAATGGACATTTTAAAACTTACCCTTGTGCAAAATTAAAAATAAATAAATAAACTTTTTTAATACTGATAACATGTGCTTAAAGCCCAAAAAAGGAGAGAAAAAATAAAACTCAAATATTGAATTACACATGCAGAAAGAAAAACAATAATAAAATGTTTTTAAAATAAAATATATATAGCTTACAATCAGTGACACAGTGTGCCAGCCAAGGGAATGTGGAATACAAATGTTTCTTACCCAAAAATAAGATCCATTCCCTTTTTAACTTGGTCATGAACCACTGTGTGAATGCAAATGATTTTCACAAAGTAACAGTTTGATAAAACAGTAATACAGTAGATAATGCACATTCAAAGAAACTACCAAAATTCCAAAAATTCACAATAGCCCAGTGAATGATAATAGCAAACAAACTCACCATTATACAGGATTCACATGACTCTCTATATAGCCACTTGTTGTGTGACATTTTAAAAACCTATGAACTGATGGATGTTTATCACAAGTTCTACAGATGTAGCAAATCTTTCAATCCTGGCAAAAATATTTTTAATCATTATTCCAAAATTTGGAATTTTTAATCCATTATTCCAAAATTTGGCAGAAGAGCCTATAAAAATACAAACCTCTGTATTGCTAATGAAAACCTTTTGGGGTTTAAAACCATCACCAAGAATCTAGATTGTTCTGGTGGAGGGAAATTAAACTAAAGAGTTAAAAAAAACATGCAGGAAGCTACTTTTGGTTTCATGCTTCATATCAGTGATGGGCAAACTTTTTTAAAGAGGGGGACCAAAGGAAAGGAAATGCTCATCTGTCAGTCTCTTTCTAAGGCAACTCTTTTGAAGTTTCATTGTATTGCATCCTACTCATTATATTTGTCAGATTAGGAATAATGTTGCATGGCTGGATAGAACATTTCAGGGGGCCACATCTGGCCCATGGGCTGTACTTTGCCCATCACTGCTTTATATACAACTTTTCTGGCAGGAACTTCTATTTTGTTCTCTACCTTTAATTCAACATTCTTATATATATATATATGTGTGTGTGTGTGTGTGTGTGTGTGTGTGTGTATGTGTATGTATATATGTATATATGTATACATATATAAAATTAATTATTTATATATTTTTAATTTATTATATATATATAATATCATTCAGCTAAAAATCATATCTGAAGACCCTTTAAAATCAATTGAGATATGTAACTCATTAAATTCTCCAAAGGTTGCATACAATTTGATGGAGTCCTTCCATCATCATCTGTGACAATTAATAAAGGCAAAAAGGAAGAAAAGGCTGTTAAGGCAACATGTGACCTTGATGGATCTGGTGACAAATCCAACATACATAAGGAGTTATGGTTTTTCCACTGAATAGGTTTTGGGAGGGTTTTTTGCACAATGAATATGGACTTGTACGATGATATTTTGTTCAGTACAGTTATAGGGGAAAGGTACAAATAAAAAAATCATGTAACAGAATATATCTAATAGGCAAAAAAAAAACAGCAGCTTAAAATGACTCAGTGTAACAGAATAGTATTGATTAGATTAATAAATGAACTTAAAAAAATTAAACCTTAAAACAATCAGCAAAATACAATAGGCAACGACAGGGTACAGGCAGTGAATTCAAAAAATCCTTTTCTCCAATTCCAATAGACTTCTTCAATATTTGGAGGTGTTATGAGGAACTTGTAGGATAGGTATAAGATTTAAGATAAGACAGAAGAGGTGACAGCTTGAAGAAATCTTGGACTTCATGGATATTCTATAATGGAATGAAGCCAGGGTTTTGAAAGAGGAGAGTGGTATTGGCCAAGCTGAAGGAAGGAGGTTTTGGTCCAGCTTTGCCAAGTATCCAACAAGCTGACAGAGTGGGACTTCACTGAGAAGAAGATACTTCAATCAACTATCTTGTCCTCAGTAGAGGAAGGTCTTGGATATCTGTTGGTGGACATGAGATTTATCTACCTTACTCCCTAGAGCATTTTGTGAATGAACTGGCTGTGTATATGACTTGATCCTGGTTCCTGTGGCATTTTGGAGCACCATGGACAAGTATAGTGAGAATCCCACTTCTCCAGCCCTCTCTTATTTCTAATTAGAGCTGATCTTAGTTTAGTTAAGGCATTTGGACTATTTCTACTGTTAGTAAACCCTTTTCCTCCCACTTCCCTTATTTATCATTAATAAACCTGTTTTATTTGTACTTCCTGATTCCTCTAAATTTGTGAATTTGAAAGTAAACAATAGGAATATGTGTTGGAAATGGCTAGTTCCACTTGCCAAAAATGAAAAGACAGCTACAGTTGTCAGAAATTTTTGTTCACTGGCTCCTGTTGCTCTGTCCTTCTATATATCAAATTCTTGCCAGGAAGTTTACCTGGCAGTCCTTCCCTTTGTGAGATGTGGGAGTGTCCCCAGTTTGTCTGGCACCCAGTTATTCCCCTATCCCTATATTTCTTTTTTCAGAGGGGAACAAACTGAAAATAGTTAGCAACAATAAAACAATGGAGTCTGAAAAGTTTTAAAATTTGCCTCCAGGGGGCAGCTGGGTAGCTCAGTGGTTGAGAGTCAGGCCTAGAGATGGGAGGTCCTCGCTTCAAATCTGACCTCAGACACTTATCAGCTGTGTGACCCTGGGCAAGTCACTTAACCCCCATTGCCCACCCTTACCACTCTTCTACCTAGGAGCCAATACACAGAAATTAAGGGTTTAAAAATAAATAAATAAAATAAAATTCACCTCCAGATCTCATTAAGATTCCTTCCCTTCCCCAGTATTTATCATCCATTTGTATTTCTTTGGTCACCCCTCCGTGGTTCTTCGTACACGCACTGGGCAGAATGTGGACAAATCCCATAAGGGATGTGTTGCAGAGACTGGGCAGGCCAAAATAGCAAGGGAGTATAAGATGAACCTCCCATATGAATCTTAAGATTAGTGAAGCTCTCATCTGCAAGGTATCCAATTAGCACAAAAACCTCCAGGAAAAGAAATAAGAAAACACACCCTAAAGCTGTAAGCTGCATGAGTTTGATAAGCCTCTATTGAAATGGAAGCTGTTTGAGATGGGCAGGAAACTGAGCCATGCTTGTACTCTCTATTTTCGGTCAGTAGGTAGTGTTACCCTAGTATGCACTGCCCAGGAGTAAAAAAACGTCACAAGGAATGTTTGGGAGAAAAGTTCTGACCCTTCCCCCACACAGGGGTAAAAACAATGGCATGATCAGTGAGTCCCTCATTGTCTTTAAAAAAAAAATCTGCTTGAAAACTAGAAGAGGGGAGGGACTGAATAGGGTGGGGTTTTCTGCATGCTGTGTTCCCCTGCCAAAAAGCAGCTAGGATAAGATTGAAAATGCATGTGGGGTGGGGGATGGGGGAGTAGTCAAAGGGTTTTATGCATCACCCTCTGTGGGGGAAAAAAACAGCTCAGATGGAAGGCTCACCAGCAGCAGGTCTGGTCTCAGCAAGAGGAGGTTGCAGACTGGATGGGGGACCATTCAGCAGCAGCAAGAGTGCAGACGACTGGGCTGGGAGAGTGCAGGGCTCTAGGCTTGCAAAATTTATCTAGGCTATTCTTTTCTCAAAGGCTTAAAATTTTTTAAAAAATTATATCCCTTCTGGTTGCCAAAAAATGTAAAGATTAAAATTAATATATAATAACTAAGTACTATATTTCATAAAGTTTATTAATAATAACTAAAATTTAAAAAGCTAGCTAACTGAGCTGTGGTTGCAGGAAAAGAGAGAGAATGAGAGAGAGAGAGAGGCAGAGTTCCCCACAACTATATACAAAACACAACATGGTGGAGGGACTAAAAGGAATTCTGGGAAATATTAAAGGACTTCTGGGAGATGAAGTCCAAGGTACAAAATTCTCTAACTATACACTTTGCATATTTGAATATTTATATTTTCTGATAATAATAATTATTATAGCTAATATTTACATCACTCTTTAAAGTTTGCAGAGCTCTGTGACCCTAATGACAACCATATGAAGTAGAAGCTATCATTATCCCCATTTTCCCTTCATCCCTCTCTCTCTTCCTCTCTTCATACCTCCCTCCCTCCCTCCCTTCCTCCCTTCCTCCCTTCCTCCCTTCCTCCCTTCCTTCCTTCCTTGAGTATCTGGTCTTGACTTCAGAGGAATGTCATGTTTCATACTTCTACTAAAGGTACAAAATAACAGGTAAAATTTCAGACATAGCCAATATTCTAATATGTTTTATTTAAATATAAATTTTTATGAGGAAGGGTTCTGTTGGGAATAAGGAAAGTCACTGAGAAAGGACAGCAATTTTTTAAGCAAAAAATAATAATTCTTTAAAAAAGGAATGGTGGGAAGATAGTGGTGCAGGAGTGAAAGCTGAAGTACCAATATGAAGACTATTTTAATAGTACCTGTGTGTCATATTGAAACCTGTAGGAATATAGTAATAACAAGAATACAAGAGAATGTATGCAAGAGATAGAGAATTGATAGGACTTACTTGACAAATGACAGGAACTAAATCTGAGATTAAAAAGTTTAGAAGTCCATAACATAATGTTTTTTTGAAATTATATTTTTGATGCAAAATGATGCCAAAAAAGTATTTACTATAAGGACCAAAAATCTAGAAATGAACTAGACCTCAGAATTCACTTAGTCTAATCCCCTCATTTGATAAATGATAAAATTGAAGCACAGAGAGATTAAATGAATTGCTTAAGGTCCCACACAAATGCTTTGAATAGCATTCTGAAATAAAGCAATTTGATGACATGAGTGAGACATGATGGTTCCTAGCCTGGAGTCTATGAATTTTTTAAATATTATAATAATTATTTCAGGACAGTTAGTTCATTTTGTTTTATATATATATATATAAAATCTACATTTATTACATAATATTTAAAAATTTTTTATACTTAAAACATTCAGAAGAATGTAGAAAAGGTATTTTCACAAACACACAAGCCAAGGTCAAGAATCTTTAAGTTAGACAGGTAAAAACATCTTCAGAACCCAAAATACTATATTTTATTAAAAGTTGTACTCAAAAAGTCCAGCATAGTAATGATATTATTTTGAATGCCTAGTCAATCAACCACTATATTCACAGATGATCACTACTATAAACACTGAAAAATAAGAATCAAGAAAAAGTTACTCTACATAAAAATATTTGAGCATTGCATTGTTTCCTGATATTTATAAGAATATTCTACCCATGCTGGCAAATAAACAAAACCAATGTTACAGACTATTTAAAGGTTAAAAAAGTAGTTATCTCCCATCCTCAATTTAATTAGGCCTGGACAGGATTGATTATAAGGGAACCAATAGGAAAGTGAAAGAAGTAAGACTCAGGGTAGATTATCTTTGCAGGATATACATATATTTATAAATCCACTCAGGTTCTTTTAATTCAGCAAATAACCTTATTTTTCTGCTGCTGTAACAACTGCTTCTTCTTTAGAAAATAAATTTATTTAAACAATAGGGACACTTATTTGAATATAGGAACTGACTCCATGGTGGTTCAAAGTGATCAAGAGATTCTCAGTATATATCTGAAATCTATGACCAGCAATGTAATGCTTTGGATTTGAAAAGTCTGCTATCCTCAAACAGTTATGCCTCTCCTGCACTTAATTCTGAAAGATATATGTTCTAAATCACAAGACCCCTCTCACTTTCTTGCTCTTAAAATTGTGATTATTCTGGGGGGGTTGGGTGGGGAATAATAACTATGAATCTGATCTCATGGTAAGATAAGATGATTAAATTACCTTCTAAGACTGAATGGCTCCCTAAGTCAAGGCAAAACAACAATATCAACCTATTCTAGGCTATATTTAGTGCTGACATGACTGAATCCACTATTTACTTAATGAGATTCATTGTCCAATAGTTGTGAATGGCAATAAAAGATTTTGAAGCTGGAAGTAATCTTAGTCCTCTTATTTTATTTTTTTTAATTCAACCAATACAGTTCTTCCTTTAGTATATTAGTTGATAATCTATCAAAAATCATTCATCCGAAAGAGATAAAAAATGGGAAAGGACTTGTTGGTACAAAAATATTTATATCTCTGCACTTTTTGTAGTGGCAAAGAATTGGAAACTAAAGAGATGTCCTTCAATTGAGGAATGGCTGAACAAGTTTTCATATAGGATGGTGATGGAATGCTATTGTGCTATAAGGAATGATGAACTGGAGGATTTCAGAAAGAACTAGAAAAACCTACATGAAGTGATGCAAAGTGAAATAAGCAGAACCAAGAGATGATTATATGCATTAACTGGAAAGTTGTGAGATGATAAAATGTGACAGATTTTGCTAACAGCAATACAATGACCCAGAACAACTCTGAGGGACTTGTGAAAAAGAAGGCTATCCACTTCCAGAGAAAGAACTGCTGGAATAGCAATGCAGATAAAAACATATAATTTATTACTTGTTTATTTGGGTATATGATATGGGTATTGGTTTTTTAAGATAACTCTAAAAATGAATAATAATATGGAAATAACCCAGTGGAATTGCCATTCAGCTTCAGGAGCAGGGAGAAAAGAGGGGAAGGAGACAACATGAATCATGTAATTTTGGAAAACCTATGTGTAAATTTGTTTTTGGAATAAAATAAAGATAAAATAAAGGGGAGGGTGAAAAAGAAAAATCATTTATTAATGATATTTGCTAGGCATTATGCTAAGTTCTGAAAATACAATGAAAGCCAAAAGACAAGTCCCTGTCCTCAAGGAATTCACAGTCTTATGAGGGAGAAAATAAGCAAAACAAGATAAATAAGACATAATCAAGAGGAAGACACTAGAATGGCTAGGGTTTGCAATGCTTCTTATAGAAGGGGAGGATTTTAGATGGATATCAAAAAAATCCAGAGAAGAAAGGAGGTGCAGGTGAGGGGGCAGGGGGAAGAAAACCTTTCTAGGCAAGGGGGATAGCCAGAGAAAATGTCTGAGACAGGACGTGGAGTTCTTCATGAAACAGCAAAGAGGCCAGTGTTACTAAGGTAAAAGAAGATTGGAAAGGAAAAAGGGGACTAGGCTATGAAGGGCTTTGAATGTCAAACATTTTGTGTGTAATTCTGGAGAAGAAAGGGAGCCAATGGAGTAAGCGAGGTAACATAGGCAGACCTGTACTTTAGGAAAATCTTAAATAATGATCATTTCCATTAATCCTGCATATGTCATGCTTATGCATCTTTGTTTGTATGAAGTCTCCCTAATTAGACTGCAAGCTCCTTGGGACCAGAAACTGTCTTTTGCCTTTTTTTTTTTTTTATATATCTTCAACATTTAGTGCATTTCCTGGTGGGCACTTAATAAATGCTTATTGACTGACTGGCTGGCTGACTCAGGATTGAACAAGAAGAAAGTTGCTTGGATTGATTTTGGGAAAATGCTCCAATCTTTTAATGAAGCTTCTCCCTGAAATGAAGGCTCCTCTTTTTAATTAAAGAATTCTTCTACTGATGTTGTATGTCTGTGAGTCATGGAATACTATAATCTTCAAAGAACTGAGTCTGAGGATCATCCAGAGGGAAACAGATTCACAGTAGGGGTGAACAGGTTACATCACATTACTTACCAGAAATTGTATATTAGCAACAGCGTTAAAGATGTCATTAAAGAAATTCAAAAAGAAGGTGATGGCTCACATGGCTAATGGAATAACCAATATGCAGTCCACAGGACCCTTAATATCTTTGCCATGTTTGGAGTTCTTGAGGAGGGTGTCTAACACATTCAAGAATATGCCCTGTGATAAACTTATGTAATAATGCAGATGAGAATCTCTCAGAATGAGCAAACATGCATGGATTATAATTATTACCCAATGAAGGGAATACCTAAAATGAAGAAATCACGTTCATAAAAATATTTTTCATTCAATACTCTTAAGCACCAACTACAGCCAAAAAAGGCAGAGAAAAAAAATATTCCTTGTCCTCCAGAAACATATTTATTGGAGGAAGAAAGGTAAGAAGAACTATAACATATAGGAAGATAATACAAGATAATTTGCAGGAGAGAGTACTAAGAGCTGGAACAGTAAGAGGAAGTTTCAGGGAGAAGAAGATATTACTTAATCTGGGTCTTGAAGGAAAATAATGATTGTGAGAGTTCACAGAATTTCAGAGTTAGAAAGGAACTTCATAAATGATCTGGTCTATCTCTTGTCTGGCAAGCAGTCACCCTGCCATTCTTCAAAAAACATCATCAAAGGGGAATCCCTCCTTAGTGGACGCAACCCAACTTTGCAAGCCCTGAATTTACAATGAGGAAACTGACACCCAGAGAATAAAAAATCCAAGGGCTGGCCTTCAAGCCCAAGGTTTTTCACTTTAAACTTGGGGCTATGTTACATTACAAACTGAGTAAAGTTTACTGAGTGGGTCTAAAGGAAATGGATTTCTTTCTTTGAAAGAGATTATGGGGTTTAAAATGGTCATTTGCTTTCTTTGATAGCATTTTAAGCCATTTCTCTGAGGAAAGAAAAAAATAACATATCACTTCAAACATGCAAGAGTCATTTTCTGTGAATGTGGGAGAGCTCTGGGGAGGTTAGAAGCAATTAGTTAAGTAGGCCCTCAGAACCATAGGATTCAAATGCAGATTGCTTTCAATGTCATGTCAAAAGTGTCTTTCAATATTTTGTTAAAAATCTGGAACATTACGTCCTTGAATACTCATTAGAGGCCTAGAAGAGAGCTACGGGGAATTCAATTCCTATATTTTGGACTTTTTTGTTTGAACTTTTAACTAACCTATTTTTTCCCATTTCTTTTTCACTCCACTTACATTCTGTTGCTGTAGTAGCTGGCATTTATACAGCTGTTTTTTCCCTTGATCTGCTGAATAAGGTCCTGATTATTTTCAAACAACTTTTGTAATTAGCTTTGAAGAAGCAAATTGCTATGTTATGTACTGTATATCTGTGATTACGATAAACTGTTCTTTTTTATCACACTGCAGTGTGGGCTTTAATTGGCAAGCTCCAGCAGTCTGGTGATCATTCCATGAACTCACTTCTATATGTTGGGGAAAAAAAAACAAGACTGTGCAACAAGCAGTAGGGCAAGACCAATATTTTATGCTGACCTGGGGTTTAAAAAATTCTTTCAATTCAAAAAGCCCCAAATGATATAAAGGCAGGATTTAACACTGGCAGAAATCCATGTGGCCCAGAGATCATTAACAGGACCCGTACCTTTGTACAAACTGTTTCCTGTGACTCTAATTCATTCTCTTTTCCTTGGTGTCTTGGAATAGTTTCCTTCAAGCTTCAGGTCAAGTGCCAATAGAAGGCTTCTCCTGACCCTCCAGGTATAAGCACCCCCCTTCTACCCTTCTCCAGTTCTTTTGCAGTTTTCTTTATATTTATTGCACTTATTTAAGTACATGCCATTTCCTCTTTCTAAAAGAATGAATGCTCCTGCAAGGTAGGAACTGTTTGATTTTTGTCTTTGAATTCTGGCTCCTAACAATGAATGAAACAAAGGACTATAGTCACTTAAATCCTTGCTGAATATAACTAATTGAGTCTGGTATTTCTAGTTAAGATGGGAATATGGAAGGTCCTAAAGGAGTCAGACAAACCTCAGCAATATCTAAAGAAGGCACCAAATGGAATAACGGACCTATCAGATTAGCTAAAATGATAAAAGGGCAAAATAACAAATGTTGGAGGAGATTCTACACTGCTGGTGGAACTGTGATCTAATCCAACCATTTTGGAGAGCAATCTGGAATTATGCTCAAAGAATTCTAAATCTATGTATATCTTTGACCCAGCAATAATACCACTATCCTAAGGTGATCAAGTTAAAAGGGGGAAAAAACCCATGTGTTCTAGAATATTTATAACAGCTCTTTGTGGTGGCAAGGAACTGGAAATTGAGGGGATGACCATCAATTAAGGAATGATTAAACAAATTGTGCAATATAATTGTGATAGAATACTACTGAACTATAGGAAATGATGAGCAGATTAATTTTAGAAAAACACAGAAATGCCAACATGAAATTATGATCAGTGAAATGAGGAGAACCAAGAGAACATTTTATAGAGCAGAAGAAATATTGTTTGAAGAATGACTTTTATATGTCCACTTCCAGAGAAAGAACTGATAAATAGTAATAAGACATAGTTTCATATATTCACATCTCTTTTTGTCAAATGATGCCTTCTCTAATAGGAGGAAGAAAGGAAGGAAGGACAGAAGTTAACTGGATATTTTAATGTAACAAAGGATAAATAAGTAAATTTTCATTTTAAAAAAAAAAGACTCAAGAGGATCACCAATAAGTCTTTCCATCTGTTCTTTGATTATTCAAACATGGAAGACATCAAACATCAAAAATGGTTAGAAGCCAGTGATCACTCAAAGAAAGAATACACTAGGGAAGCAGAAGCCAGACCAAGCTCCATTAAGACTGAGGTAGAGAGCCGTACCATCTTATAAAATTTCTAACATCCAAGTGGAGTCAGGAAGATTTGAGTCAAATTTGGCCTCAGAGCCTTACTAATTGTGTGACCCTGAATAACTCATTTAGCCTGTTTGCCTCAGTTTCCTCATCTGTAAAATGGGAATGATAATAGCACTTACCTTCCCAGGTTGTTGTAAGGATCAAATAAAATAATATTTTTTAAAAACTCAGCACAGTACCTGTCATTATCATTGCTACATTAATGTTTATTACCTTGCTTTCCCCTCCCCAGTCTGGGGAAGCCTGGCCTCTAGTGAAAGGAGTTTCCTTTTTTCATATGCATTGGTTTATTAAATCACCCACTCTGATGAACCCAGGGTGCTTTTTAATTGTAATGAATTTGGTTGTAAACCACAATTCTATAGAATTTCCCAAAGAAAGGAAAATTAAATTAGTATTCAATGTAAAATATGAATCAGGATATGGAACATGAACTATATTCCTATACATTAAAAGGAATGCTAAGCATAAAAGAATAGCAACATGAATTAACAGAATGATTACAACAACAAAATTTAGTCATTTAAATTATAACTATTTTTACAATCTCCTGGGATGATAATATTTAAACTATATTGAAACATAAAACAATTTTATAAGACTATTAAACAGGCATTTTGCATTTCACCTTCTCTAGGTACTGTATAACCAAATAGTCAAGTGTGAGCTTTGAAAAAATATTTATTTATTTATTTATATTATTTCCTTTTTTAATGACTGTTCTTACTGATAGAAAAAATTCTCTTGCCTCCATCCTCTTCCCAAACCATTTCCTCTTCCCACTGGTCTCAGAACCTTCAGACCTTTTCCATTTAAAAAGTTTTGTTTTTTTTTTTCTAGCACATGATCATCTCTGGGTTGCCAGTTGGTCACTTAAGCAGGAAAGGGAACACAAGAGACAGGCAAACTTGGTCTCCAGCTTGCCTAGACATGTGCTATGGGCATGTTTTCATGACCACATAGGGGCAATGGCCCCTTAATCAACCAAACTTTTTTGGACAAAGCTGAAAAGGGTCTACCTATTTCATAGCCAGAAAGAAACAGAATCTGAAAGGCTGTTGCTATTAGTCAGTCATGTCCAACTCTTTGTGACCTCATTTGGGGTTTTCTTAGCAGAGATACTCCAGTGGTTTGCCATTTCCTTCTCCAGTTCATATGACAGTTGAGGAAACTCAGGTAAAGAGAGGTTAAGTGAATTGCCCAGGGTCACACAGCTAGTAACTGTCTGAGGTCAAACTTAAACTCAGGTCTTCCTGACTCCAGACCCAGCACTCTATCCACAACCTCCTTAGCTGTCCTTCTGAGACTTTAGAAGCTTGTTTTGGAATAACTATTGAACCATCAGATCTTTCTGCTCAGCAAACAATTAGCGACTCTTCATTACCTTAAAGTAATTGTACTTTAGCACTAAATCATACCTGACTAGAAGCAGACCCCACCAGCTTCCACATGGTCACCTGTACCAAGGATTGTTGAATAAACACGCTCCATAGGGAAATATTGGGGTGCAGGGAAGAAGCAGGAGGAATGGCCCCTGCTGCAATAGAATCACACATTTTGAGCTGAAAGATAACTTAGAGGTATTCTAATTCATATCAATGGATCCTAACTACTGATCCATGGCAACTTTTTACCATGAAAAGTTAAATTTCTTAAAATCTATAAAATTTTAATTCCTTAATTTATTTAAAATTTGTTTTTAATTTATTTTCCCTACCCCCAGTTTCTATCTTCTCTGGCTCCCTATCTCTGTCCCTCAAGCTATTACGAGTTCAGAGTTATGGCCTCAGTAAGGGAAAGAGTCTGTTGTTTTCATATCAATTTTCTAAGATATAGATTGTTGACTATAAAAGGGAGATTTAGCAGTGGTCAGGAGAGCCTAGCATTCCCCATTTTCTGAATGAGATTAGAGGGTAAAGGCCCTTTATTCACACAAAGATGGGCATCTCCCAGGCAAATGGACTTGTGAACTAGCCCTGACTAATAGATGGTATGTATATCCCAATTCCCAGCTGTCTCATCCAAATGCTAATTGTTTTGGTCCCTAGTGCCTGGGGGCTATCTCAGAGATGCTGATGACTGAGAATATGAGAGGGTGAGAGATGGACTCTTTTTTTAAAATTTTATTTAATTGATTAATTAAGAGAATTTCTCCATGGTTACATGATTCATGTTCTTCCCCTCCTCTCCTCCCAACCCCATCCCTTAGCCAACATTCAATTCCACTAGGTTTTACTTGTGTCATTGATCAAGACCTAATTCCATATTTGAGAGATGGACTCATACCAAAGAAACCTTCCCTCTCTGATCTGTAAGAAGAACTGAGAACAAACAATTCTGACCTTCTTTTTAGACTCTTAATCCTTGATACTTTTTCCTATCATTTTTTCTCCTTTGGACTTCTGGCAAAAGGAGAACAAAGTGCTAAGGAAAAAGGGTTTCTCTCTATTAGCATCAAAGGTGACTTGTAACATAAAAACAAAAATTCTGAGAATAAGTCAATTAAAGTCATTATAATCCTGTAACTACATTTTATAGGTGAGGAAACAAGGCCGGCACAAAATTTTGTTTAATTTTTATTTTAACTTTTAAAATTTTCCCATGGTTACATGATTCATGTTGTCTCCCTCCCCTCCTTTCTCCCTCTCCCAAAGTTGACAAGCAGTTCCACTGGGGTATACATGTATTATCACTCAAAATCTACTTCCTTATTCATTTTTATAATAGATTAATCTTATAAAATCAAGACCCCAAATCATATACCCATATAAACAAGTAATAAATCACTTATTTTCTTCTGTATTTCTAATCCCACAGTTTTTTCTCTAGATGTGATTATCATTCTTTCCCATAAGTCTCTTAGAGTTGTCCTGGATCAATACACTGCTATTAGTAGCAAAGTCAGTTACATTTGATCATCCCACAATGTTCAGCTACTGTATATAATGTTCTCCTGGTTCTGTTCATTTCACTCCACAACAGTTCATGGAGGTCTTTCCAGTTCATATAGAAATCTTCTAATTCATCATTCCTTACATCACAATAGTATTCCATCACCATGATATACCACAATTTGTTCAGCCATTCCCCAATTAAGGGACATCCCCTCATTTTCCAAATTTTTTGCCACCACAAAAAAGTGCAGCTATAAATATTTTTGTATAAACAGGTCCTTTCCCTTTTTTTTTTTTTTTTTTTTTGGTACTCTCTTTGGAATACAGACCTAGTGGTATTGCTGGATCAAAGGGCATACATTCTTTTAAAGCCCTTTGCACAAAATACTTTCAAAGTGTCTTATTGAAGGTCACATAGCTCCTATGTGTCAGAATGGGGCACAGAATGAACCTGGACACTCTGACCATAAATCCAGGACTAAATGGCTTATTTCCTTATATTCCTTTGGGTTAGATGAGAGGCTCCATGCTTTACTCCTAGAAACTAGCTATAATTATTGTTTATGAAAAGAAAATTAGTGTTCTCTTCTAGTTTCCTCCAAGTAAAAGCAACTAGTTTATCAAATTATTAGTTCATTATGATTTTGGAAATTTCATATTGTTTCTAATTTTACTTTGAGTTTTATAAAGCAGAAAATGTATTTTGTTGTGCTCTCTATAGAGCCTATATAGTTTTGTACATAGTAGGCATGTGATAAAGATTTATTGAGTGAATTCACAAATATAGGATAAACAAATTTTAATAAGGTAAGAAGTAAGCATGGCAACCTCAATCCCTAAGCATTCAGGGTTCAAGGTAGACTAGGGGAGGAGTAAATAACACAAAAATAAGTTGAGTAATTTTACCTTTCAGATCTTGCCTGAGCTCTGCCCTGGAAAAAAAAATTATTAATGATTCTCTTGGTTACTGCTGAATAACTCTCCAGGTTACCATTGAATGACTCTCCTGAACATTATAGTCAGGCTTATTCCTGAAGATGCACTTTAGGAAAAACTGGGATGGGAATTGTTTGGAGTCTAAAGTGTGAAATGAGAAACTTTATGGGAACTCCCTAGGATGAAAGCCTCAAGCTTCCCTTGTCTAAGAATCCTCAAAATTGATTTTTTTCTTCCTAAATTGCTCATTGTGAAAGTTTTAAAATACTTCTCCAAGGAAAAGAGTAATTGTGAATTAGAACTCATTTAAAATATATAACAATCAAAATTATTAATGAGCATCTAATTTAGGAAATTTGCTAGGGAATTGCATATGTTTAAAATAGATTCTTCCCCTAAGTTTAAGTGGGAAAAAAAGAAAAAAAAGAAAAGTTTTAACCTGAGATACTTAGAGTTTGAAAACACAATGGTCCTTTCTTTTCCCTGGCTTATACACCATCACTTCCCCAGGGATGATTTCTTGAAGAATCTTGCTGGATCAAGGGGAAAAGTGGATAGAGTAATGTACCTGGACATAGAAAAACCCAAGTTCAAATTTGGCCTCAGAGACTTACTAGTTATGTGATCCTGAGCAAACCATTTAATGTTTCCTCAGCTGTTAAATGGGGATGATAATGATAGAATCTATCTTCTGGACTTGTTGTGAGGATCAAATTAAATATTTGTGAAGCACTTAGCACAGTGTCTGGCATAGTGTAGACACTTAATAAATGTTTTCTTTTCCCCCTTCTTTGCTTCCTTTCTATTGTTTTATTGCCTCCCCGATTGTTTTTTATGTGATTAGGAGTCCATGATAAATTATCAATGATAGTAATTTTCTCTCTATCAAATGAAAAATTATGGTTTTGAAAATAATTACATGTGGAATTAAAAAAATAAAAATAAATGGTTTATTTTTATTATTGGGTTTGGGTTTAGACCTGTGATTTCATCAGAGTGAAAACTCCTTAGTGTGGAATCTACCTATGCTAATGCAAACCAATAATTCAATTCTTTTACTCTACCTTCTTCGAAAGAGTAGTAATTTACCTCTAGATTTGGGTCTTGACAAACCATGAGCCCATATTTCAAGCTTCAAAGCATTCTATGATCAAATTAGTTTGATAAACACTGTCTAGAATGTACTTCCCATAGTAGCTTCTAAATGTTCTCTTTCTATCTCTTATAAATTCTGTCTTCCTTTGAAGCTCAATTCAGGTCCTACAACTTAGGTAGGTCTTTCCTGATTTCCCCCTTTCCCTGTTGTTAATTCTTCCTTTACATTTATTATAGGTGTGGACTGACCTACAGGGACCAGTCCTTGGAACATTCACATATATCCCCTGTTTTTCCAGTCTGATGTGCACATGGAAGCTTGAGGTGAACTTCCTTCCAGCCATTACTGAGGGGAGTATGATGGAAGATAAAAATAAAAAGATTAATTGACTGCTGCACTGGAAGAATTGCTTAATCAAATGTTGGTGAGCTGGAACTCAGTGTATATTAAAAAAAGACAATCTGCTTATCTCTGTATCTCTCTGTGTCACTCTCTCTTAATATCTCTCTGTCCATGTGTATGTCTTTATCTCTGCCTCTTTCTGTGTCTTACCTCTTGTCTGTCTGTTCAAATGATCTCAGGGACCTACAAGGGGGCATCTGGGACATTGGTAATAAAAATGCTCACCAAAACTAGCAGTAGAATGTCCACTGAAGTGCTAATGTCAGTAGCAGTAGCTGCATTGGGAAAGGAAGGAAAAACTAAGAATGCAACAGTCACCCAAAGAAATGTTGATTTGGGGAGCATGACCCTTTATGGAAGAGAAAAGTATGGGCTCTAGAAAGACAATGACCTTCAGAGCTAAGTCTAGAGCTATTCTTCAGGGTAACTCCACTTCAAGGAAGAATGTTTTTCCTAATACCCTGACATCTGAGGGCTGATCTGAACAACCTACTGAAACAGAATTCTTAAAAATTATCAGTGTATGTAATCCAGGGATTTATTTTTCCTTTGTTTCTATCTTCTGATACCTCATCTTCTGGTACTATCATTTGACACATGTTGACCCTTGATATTCTTTCCAATTTCCCTGACATCACTCTTTCTTGATTTTTCTGTTACCTCTCTAATGACAGCTTTTCCATATCTTTTGATATGTTTTTCTTGCTACATTTTAATTCTCACTATTCTTCAAGATTCTGTCTAAACTCCCTGTTCTTTACTTTCTACATTTCCCCCCTAGATATTTCATTTCATCCTATCACCTCGGCCTCAGCCACGACTTCCATGCTGGAAGTCAGGATTAAAAATGTCCATTTATTATTATTATTATTATTATTATTATTATTATTATTATTATTATTATTATTATTATTAGTTATATATTATTAGAAATGGACATTTCTAATCCTGATTTCTTTCAATATTTCCATTTGCCTGATGAATATTTTACTTGTATATTTTGTTCACTTCAGACTCAACAAATCCAGGTTAATTTTCTTAAAAATATAGAAAGATCTATATGAAGTTAAAAAACTGAAACAAGAGGAACCAAGAGAACATTATATATAGAAATGGAAATATCATTTAAAGAATGACTTATGTATGCCCATTTCCAGAGAAAGAACTGATAAATGGAAACAAATAAGACGTAGTTTATAAAACATATATCTTTCGTCAATGATGCCTTCTCTAATGTAGGGGTGAGGGAAAGAAGGAGATACCTGAACATGTAACAAACATTAATTAATTTGTAAAAAATTCCAAAATGAAAATANTCATGTGCCTTTATTATTATTATTATTATTATATGTTATATATTATTAGAAATAGACATTTCTAATCCTGATTTCTTTCAATATTTCCATTTGCCTGATGAATATTTTACTTGTATATTTTGTTCACTTCAGACTCAACAAATCCAGGTTAATTTTCTTAAAAATATAGAAAGATCTATATGAAGTTAAAAAACTGAAACAAGAGGAACCAAGAGAACATTATATATAGAAATGGAAATATCATTTAAAGAATGACTTATGTATGCCCATTTCCAGAGAAAGAACTGATAAATGGAAACAAATAAGACGTAGTTTATAAAACATATATCTTTCGTCAATGATGCCTTCTCTAATGTAGGGGTGAGGGAAAGAAGGAGATACCTGAACATGTAACAAACATTAATTAATTTGTAAAAAATTCCAAAATGAAAATAATTTTCTTTCCCTATCTGTACTCTGTACTACAAAAAATTCCAGTTTTTACTCTTTGTATGACCTTGAGCAAGTCACTTAGATTCTCTGGGTCTGAGAGTCCTCATTTATAAAATGGAGCAGTTGAGCTGAATGACCTTGAAAGACCTTCCTTTCAGCTCAAAATTCTAGGATCCTCATCTCTGATTCCAAAGGACTGATTATGAAGAATGCTACCCTCCTTTTGATAGAGAAGTCATGGATTAAATATGCAGAATGAGACATATTTTTGGACACGACCAATATGGAAATTCTTTTTGTTTGACTCCATCTCTTTGTTTAAAAGTACTGATTTTCTTTCTCCAAAATTATGAAAGAGAAAGTAAATGTTTGTTGATTAGAGAAAAAAAATTAATCCTATAGTCTTATGTCTAACTCCCATTGCAGTTCATTCTTCTGATTCTTCTGGATAAACTAAAGAATGCTGTAGCATAAATTCAAAGCCTCCTTCTCCCTCCCCAATTGCTTCTTCCCATCACATCATCTAGCCTCTAATTCCTGTTTTTCTAGGGTCCCTTCAATCCCAGCACTTCTGTTGATTTGGCAATTGAAGTTTTCTATTCCCATTTAAATTGACTTTGTATTCTCTTCTATTAGCTCATATCTTTTCTAAAGAAGGATACCCAAAACTTTTTATAATGACTTTTGATAGATCTCAGCTCACTTTTTCAGTAGGAGTGATAGAGTTGATCTACACTTCAAAGTGTATTATTTTAAAGCAGGCAAGGGAGTCTATTTGTGTTCTTACCTTATCAGCAATCCTTATACAACTTAACTTGGCTCTGCAGTCTCTGCACTATTCTGCCCTTATTCTCCCTTTTTATTAGTTTTAATTGGGAATGTAGATTCCCAGACTAGTCAGACCTCACTGATTTGAGCTAATTGGGGTGGGGTGGGGGGAGGACGGGTCAGGGAAATTCAGTTTGAATTCATAAAAAATGTGATTTTTAGGATTAAGAAAAAAAGAAATGTAGTTTTACTATTCCCAAGTACATAAAGAAAATCTAACTACTAACACTTTATTTCAAAAGAGGCATGCTCGACCAGTTTTAAAGCATCAACATCTCATCTATAAATAATAGTATGTATTTGCATGAGATAATTTATATGCTAAAATCTTTCACAATTTAAGTAAGTGAATTATAGCCCATCTAGTTATGTTTATATCATTAACTTGGCTAATTATTTCCTTTACAGATGCCATGCAAGTAAACTTCAGCCTAGTCTCACTTGAATTGTCACAAATTCTTGAATTTCTATGTTTTATTTAAAATGCTAAACCAAATTTTAAAACATTGTTGATGTTTTGGAAATTTCAGTTTTTTAAAGAGAAATTTCTTCTTATGTTCTAACTTTTGTTTTGCTTGTTTTGATAAATCCTAACAGGGATGTAACCTCATTAGGAAAAAAAAATACCCAGTCTTGAAGATGTATATATAAGAAAGAAACAAGACCAAAAATACTTGCAGAGATTCTTAATGAGAAGTTATAACAATAATGAAGGGTGAGAAACATTTTTAAAAAATCATTGACATGAGAATGAATATGGATATGTGTACAATGATAAAATCCAATTGTAGCTTTTTTATTTTTATTTGTTCCCTGATCTGCACTTAATTAAAAATATGCAATGATTATAGAAATATAAATGGAAAGAGATGACTATTGAAATGCAATTCCATGTCAAATCTGGCCTCAGACACTTCCCAGCTGTGTGACCCTGGGCAAGTCACTTGCATTGCCTAGCCTTACCACTCTTCTGCCTTGGAGCCAATACACAGTATTGACTCTAAGACAAAAGGTAAGGGTTTTAAAAAAAAAAAGAAATGCAATTCCATGAAGTATAATGACCTACTTGACCCCAAATAAGAAATATGAGAAGATAGCCTCCTAACTTCTTTGCAGATGTGGAAAATTATGGCTGAGGAATGGTATATAGTATGTGATGTTTTTTTCCCCATATGTTGGTTCATTATGTTAACCTTTCTTCTTTTTCTTCACTCTTAATTCTTTATTCAAAGCCTATTTTTCTGGGAAAGAAAAACAAAAGAAGAACTTAAGAAATGGAATTGACAAATAGTCAAATTTTTCAATAAACATTGATTTTTTCAAAAACATAAAAGTCTGCTGAATAATTATGTTATAACCATTGGCCCGACAGATAAGCTCATATCTCCCCATCCCTAGAGAGTGGTAATACTATTATACTTCACATGTTTATTCCATGACATTTCCATTATGAATGTATACTTCTTGGCATATTGCCAGCATCTTAGACTTTGGGTGGGGATCCAGAAAGTTTTTGGTTTGGAATATCAAGAGAGACATGTCTAAGGGCATTGTTATAGGTTACATTGCAACTGATGGCAGGGGGCAAGTCTTTTGGTGCTCTCATTCAGTTTTATTCAGAATAATCCTCTGAGAGATGTCTAAGGAAACCCATTTTCCCAGACCTGAATATCTTCTATTGTTCTGAAGTTATACATTATTCTTAAAAGAAATTTTGTTCTTGCCTTTTGTCTTTTCATCTAGTTATTTTTGATTTGCTGTTCTTTCTCCCCCAAATAAGCTCTCTGAATCATAAACCTTCCCATTAACCAGAATGGTGCTTATCTTTTCTCTGGGATAAGATTCATCCTCACATGCAGTTTAATTTTAGTAGTCAAGGACTATTTTTTGGAAAAAATGGGAGACAACTTTGAATAAGCAAAATAGTCTTAGAATGCTTATTAGGAATAGTTTGGGTTAATTGAACTAAGTGGCTGTAGCAACGGAAGATATGTGTGGGAGAGAAGAAATCTATGAACTTAATACAGAGTCCCAGAGATGGCATGAATGTATACAGCAACTACTGATTTATGCTGGCACTTGGCAAGGTTGAAGATAAGGAGATGTTCACAGTTGATAGATATTACCCTGGAGCAAATGTTAAGTGCATCTTGCTTAATGGGAACTGTGACATTTCTGTCACTTTAAAAGGGGTTGGGATTTCAAAGCAAGTCCAAGAGAGGCTTTTTAATTCCTCCATGGTGCTCTGCCTCCCCTCTGGTAGCTGCTATCAGATGATTAGTGATGGCTAATTAGGGTAGTACAGACACAGCAAGTTAGACTGATCTCATGCACAGAAAATTGAGAACAGTGAGGATAGATCATTCAGTACTCATATGCTTTAAAATTGTGTACATACAAATAGATATTCATTTATACCAAAATATGTTTGATGTATTTTTAATAGCTAATTGGTAGAGTGGATAAAATGCTATACTTAGATTCAGGAAGACAAACTCAAATCTTGCCTCAAATTGATACTTTTATTAATTCCTATTTGCCTTAGTTTCTTCATTTAAGTTATTACAAGTGTTGGTTATTATTGTTAATAAAAACTATGAAGTATTGTGGTCAAATAATGGAGTTCCACTAACATCCTTTTCTGGTGTGCCACCATGTCAGAGAAGTGCCTGTCAAGGCTTGTAGTCTAGGCTACTAAAACATAATGGCTGGCAGATATCAAGATGGAAAGAATTAGAATGGGACTTAAAAAGAAAAAGTGAATATATGTCATTCAAGGACCAGGCTAGCTCAGTTAGGACAGGCTTACCCACCAAAAGGCTAGCTACTGAGTGTCACTTGGTTTTGGCTACTCAGTGTTTAAAGACATCAATTAAATCTTTTAAAATATTGAGAAAGAAGTACAATAAGTACCACAAAAGAAGTAAAATAACTTGCTAATGACGCTGGGCCTTTTTATCTCTAACTTACAAGCTTTTGTTTCTCTAACTACTGGGTAGTTGATTTTTCTTCCACCATCATACTGTGAAAGGCCATTTTCATAGGTGGTGTCCCCATTTGTTTCGGACTGTAAGATGGTATTTAGCCTCTAGGTAATAATTGCTTTCTTTTCAGCAGTTCATTCTCAAATAGCTCCTAAATGGGGAGGCAATATGACTACGCAATAGATGTGCTGGACACAGGATTAAGAGATCTGGATTTGAATCTCATCTCAGGCACTAATTAGCTGTATGGCCATGGGTGAGTCACTGAAACTCAGCACCTCAGGCTTCCCCTATGAAGAATGGAGAAACAATAATACTCACACAACCAAGGGAAATGGGATTGCCTTGAGGAGAGCACTTTGCAATCTTACAGTTATTTCTAAATATGTGTTGTTTTTTTAAAATAGGTTTTTTTATGAAACTCTACCAGACTAATCACTTTCCATAGTTGCCCAAAGAATGGAGATTGTTTAGCTTTTCACTGTCACCTCCTTTTCCTTCCAAGTACCTTTGAACTTATTTATAGGCCATATCCATAATGTAACTAGGTATTCTGCCAGTTATTTCTTTTTTAAAATAGAGTTTTATTCATATGGTTTGTTTTTGCATCATCTACATTCCTTCCTACCATCAGGTATTTCTAAGTGATTTATTATTGACTTTTACTAACTGGTTTCTTAAAGAACCCAGTCCTGTCTGAACAATCTAAAACTGTACACACATCAAAAAAAGATAAATGTCTCCTCCCACCCCCACAAGGATAGTGATGAAACCACTTTAAATCTTTATTCAAAAACCTGTACCAGAAATTCTCTAAACTTGGATTTATAACTGTAAACTCTATAAAAAAAAAAAAAAAAGGCAGTCTATACTAGAAGACAGCTTGTAAAAGTTTAAGCTCTTACAGGCAACTCAACTGCCAAGAAAATTGCCATTGTATTTAAATTGCAAGCAATACTTAGCCTGGCAACCAGCAGACAGAGATATATGCAACAGTAGAGGTGGCTTCTTTTTCTCCTAAGTATTTTTGTAATTGGGAAAAGTCACTCACATGGGTTTTGTATATTGTTGTTATTGAGACTTAGTCGAGTGACTTTTTCTCTACCTGTTTCTACCATATATTTTTAACTTGTATGGTTAAAAACAGAAGCACTATTTCTGGGATCTCAGTTCAGTCTTAGAGATTTCTTACTAATCATACTCTTTTTGGCTCATGCCCTCATCCAAAGTTTTCCCTCTGAGAATAAATGAATTAAACTTAATGGATCAAAAAATATAAATTGGCCTTTAATACCCTTGCAAGCATTCAAGACAACACACTAAATAGAGGACAAACTATATCTCAATGGACTGAAAACCCAACTCACAAAAGACCTACACAAACATTCGTGAACCCACAAAAGAACTCTCTCTATTAGGTCTCCATTCTGAGTGAGCCAATGGCGTCCATCACATAATGCAAAAAGTAAAATAAAATAAATTGGGTTCAATCTTTACCTACAGTTCTACCCTTTCCTGCACACATATACCACCATACCCAAAAAGGAAAAACACTTGGGAGAATACCTTTCCCAAGGACCTGCATAATCTATTTATCTTATGGTAGCCCTAAAAGATAAGGTTTATTTTGGTTCACTTACATTATGGCTCTTATCCCTGGCTATTCCTTGGTATTACTTCCTGTTTGGTCAAGCGATTCCATTAAGAGTTCTTTTGCATATGAAAACTCACTTTCCAGGAGATCGAGTCCAAATTTTTGTTCCTGTAGTCTCTTTCCTATCTGCTATGTCTCTTGGCTATGGTTCTCTCCATTCTTCTACCCGTCTTCTACTTGTCCCCTTTAAAAACCAAATCCAGGTCAGAGAATATAAGTGCCTAACATAGAGTAGGTACTTAAAAAATGTTTATTGATCAACCAATCGATTGACTGATTGATCGCTGTTAAAAGATACAGATTTTTGTTTCAAGGAGAAGCTTGGAGTCAGTGAAAGTACTATGCATCTTACCAAATACAAATCAAATTGCTCTTTTACTCCTTAATTGTGGGCTTCATTAATTGTGTGGTTGTGACAGCTATCCTACATAGTCATTGTCTGTTTTGGGTATCTATCATATAGTATATATAAATGTATGTATGTGTATATGTATACACATACATATGTATATAAATATGGACTAGCTCTATAGGCTGTTCATACAACTGCCCATCATATTTTGGGCAGTTGACATTCTCCAACCACTTGTTTTTTCCTGCATGAATAGTTCTCCCTGAGGTATTTGCAGTGTTCAGGGGGAACCCAATTTAATCTTTAAAGAGGAGCCTCTGGAAGACCTCATTATCTGAATGTGTCCTTAAGAATAACAAAAACTTTTGGCAAGCATCCATTTTCCTGTTTTGTGTCTTCCTTGACACTAATAATCAATTTCTTTATTTTATGCCTCAGTTAATATTAGCAATCAGAAGGTCATTGAACAAAATTATACATTATTGCATCCATTAAGTCACCTTTCTAATCATAACATATGCATGGAATATACCTTGTTGGAGGAAAGCATTTAGCAATGCATTTTTTCTATTGAATTAAACTCTTTTAAAATAGTTTAAAAATAAAAATTACAATAAGACTTTATATTCTCTACATCTTGGAGTTGTATGACCATAATGATGTAATCTGGGAGCTGCTAGATTGTACAATGGATAGAGCACCAGACCTGGAGTCAGGATGACCTGAGTTCAAAGATTTTAGTTGTGTGACCCTGTACAAATCATTTAACCCTTATTGCCTAGCCTTTGCCACTCTTCTGACTTAGAACTAATATTAAGACAGAAGGTAAGTATTTTTTCTCAAAAGAGTCATCTACCATAGAATACATAATGTTTTAAAAAAATTTATTGAGCTCTTTTGTCCCTCCTCACTCAGTTCTGCCAATATGGTGTTTAAGCACCATGTGAAAATTGACTGGAAGACTTATGTTACTTTTGGGTCATATGACAGTAAGCTGGTAGCTATTATAGATATTATTGATCAGAACAGAACCTTGGTTGATGGTCCATGTAGCAGTATGAGGAGACCGTCTATGCCATTTAAATGTATGTAACTTACCAACTTTGTTCTCAAGTTCCCACACAAGTGCTCCCCAGAAATATGGATGGGCTGCTAGGGATAAAGGAAAAAATCAAACAAGATAGAAAGCTATGAGATGGGCCAAAAAGACTGGAGCCAGAGAAAGAAAAATCAAAATGACAGATTTTGGCCATCATAAATTCACGAAGGTCAGTAAAATGAGAAACATAATTATCCTGAACAAATTGAAGAAGTTCCAGAAGGCATCTATGCAGAAAGGGTCTTCTAAGAAGGGAGCTGCCCAGAAGGTACTTGCCTAAAAAGTTTTTGCCAAGAAGATCTGTTCTAAGAAGGCTCAGGACTAGAAGGTAGCCCAGTCAGAAAGATAGAATTTTTTAGGTCAGAAAGCCCCAGCTAAGAAGGTACCTGCTCAAAAAGCATTGACTCAGAAGACTCCAGCCTAAAAAGTAGTTACTCCAAAGGCCAAAAAATAAGAGACTACCAGATGTAATAATAAAAAAAGTTGTATTGGTATTGTTTGCTTTGTAAAAGTACTGTCACTTTCCAATAGTCTTCCCACCTTTGCTCCTATAGAATACTCTCAAAATAAAAGAAGATAGTTAATGAAAATTAACTTTGAAAATCTTTGACAGTATATGCAGAAGTCTGTACCCATAGAACACCACCTTTTCTACAGAGAACAAGGATTATTTTTCATCATTAGCCCCCTTGAATCAAGATCACTTATTAATTAATCTTAATTTTAAGGATTTTTAGTATTTTCTTTTATATTATTGTGGTCATCATGAATATTTCTGTTTGAATTAGTTTGTATTTCTTTAAGTTTCTTTATATTCTCTATAAATGTCTCCAAAATGTTTTTTTTATAGCACAATAGAATTACATTATAGTCACAAGCCATGATTGGTTTATGTATTCCCCTATCAAGAGTTACCTACTTATTGCTAATTTTTTGCTATTGCAAAGGCCAATATTCTATTTTTAAAAAACGCTTTCCTAACATCCCCTTAATACTAATGCTTTTCCCTGTTTGATCAATTCCAATTTATTTCTTAAATATCTTATTTCCATATAGTTGTTTGCATGTTCTCTTCTCTAATAGACTGTGAGCTACCTGAGACCTATGACTGTCTTGTGCCTTTCTTTGTAATCTTAGAACTTCACATGGTCCCTAACACACAGAAAGAATTTAATAAGCATCTTTTGACTGACTGCTCTATGAAAATAGCTTAACATATAGGACTTTACACTAAGCCTTTGACATTCTTAGAGGATAGACCTAATAGCACATTCACTGGATCAAAGGATGTGATTTAGAAATTTTTATAGAACCTCTTTTCTAAAAGTCTGCCTGTTCCCTTCTCTCATTTTCATTAAGGATGCCCTTATCTGTAATCATTCTCATGAAGGTTTTTACAGAGATAACAATGGAGTCCTATGAGTTAGTAGTTATTAATAACATAATGATGGCCATTCTTGTAGGTAGTAAACATCTGTGATTTTTTCTCATTTCTTTGGTATCTTCCTTTCTTTCAGATAGATTAAGAATCAATTTCAGGGCCAGTTAGGTGGTTCAGTGGATTGAGAGCCAGGCATAAAAAAAAAGATCCTGGGTTCAGATTTGGTCTCAACGTCCTAGCTGTGGGACCCTGGACTTAACCCCGATTGCCTAATCCTTACTACTCTTCTGCCTTGGAACCAATATTTAGGATAGACTTTAAGATGGAAGCTATGGGTTTTAATTATTAAAAAAATTAATCCCTTATGGTCTTCATAATAAGTTACTTCTAGCATGGAACTCCTCCCTCAATTCATACTTATTCTAGTCCAGTTGCTTTTCTTAGCATTCCCTTATTATATATTAGATTATATTTCATTTCTGTCCATTTGTTCTGTTTTCATTTCATTTATTCATTTTTCTTATGTCAGACTAAAGGATCTTCAACTCTGATACAGCTTGGCAGGAGACTTATTGGGGTTCAGATGAATGAGAGACTCCGGGCAGCTTTGGACCTTGTGTTATGAGAGGCTACTGTTGACTGAAAAAGACAGGGAGCTTTTCCTCACAAGATAGTTTGCTAGTAGAAGTACGCCTACTATATCCTGTTCAATCTTTTTACCAGGGAGAGGGGCTGCTTTATCTGTTTTACTATCCTTTTCTATGGTTGCTGGCTGTTAATGTGTCAGGCTCAATCTCTTTTATAGGTGAAGGTTGTACCACAGCAGTCTTGTTAACTGAGATGGTGGCTGATGTTGTTGGAAGTTTAATCTCTTTGCCAGGCTATTTTCTCTTTGCTCCAAGGTTGTGACTATGGAAACCTGCAGTTTGAACATAGCTTCCTTCACATCAACTTATACTCTTCATACCAGAATGAAGAGTACTACTAATATTAATAATGCTATTAGTATTAAAAATTATAGATTATAGTTATAAATTAATTATAATTATTATAAAGCATGATTATAATTTATTATATAAATTATGTTACAGGTAAATATTATTAATAGTAATAATAATGTACAATATTCAATTTAATGAACAAAGGATTGTCCAAATAAACCTTTTTAAAAAAATAATGATCCTAAGGTAAAGAAAAAAAACTGTATTCTGTTGGGAGGGGGGGTTAAGTATTACAAAATGATTAACATTCTGGACTAAAATTAGAATCATAGAATTTTAGAGTTAGAAGGAACTCTTGAGGTGATTTAGTTCAGAATACTGTTCTAGAAGGAAAGCAGAATTTGAAATGAAAAGGTTTGAGTGTGAAGCACACCTTTGCCACTTACTACCTGTGCAACTTTGAACAAATAACAGCTTCTATGGGCCTCATTTTTCTCATTTGTTTGTATCCCTCCTCTCTAACTACTCTATATTTATTCCATATTTATTTTTCTATGTATACATTGTGTCACCTGGTAGAATGTAAGATTCTTGGGTGCAGGAATTGTTTCATTTGTTTTGTCTTTGTATCCCCAGAGCCTACCACAACACTCATAAAGAATAAGTGCTTATGGATTTTCTATTGCCCAATGATAAAATAAGATTGGACTAAATAACTTTAAAAGTCTCTTCTGGGGTTGAGATGGTGGCAGAGTAGAGGCAGGTCGACTTTCTCACCTTACCAACAGATATAGCATACCTCCAAAGGACAAGAAAACAAAATCCAGATGAAAGAAGGGGCCCCACAATAGGGTGCAGTATCAAAGGTACATGGGATTTGGACACTTCCACACTATAAGGGGGGGAAATAGCTCCCATCAAAATGTAAGCGGATCACCCTTCCCTCACCTCATCCACAATATCAGAGGCAGAGGCTGTGCTCCAGAGTTAGAGCCAGCAAGGGCACAAAATCTAGCTCCTTGGCTGCTAACTGGCACTACTAGAAGTTTGCCCCTGAGAGAAGCAAGACCTGAGACCCGAGGTGGCTGGAAAACTCAGACCTTGGACACGGGAGTGGGGTTGAGAGAAGCAGCAGCAGTGCCCAGCTCTCTCAGACTCAGGGGAAAACCACAGGTAGAGGAGCAAGTGTGGGCCAAGTTCTGGGCTCTGGGCAGCTAGCTAGGAACATGGAGGCTCAACCCTGAAAACAGCTAGACCAGAGACCCCAGGTAGGTCCCCAGAGAAGCCAGGAGACTCACAAAGTAGCTTCAGGCAAAAACTGCTCCCTAACTCCATACAAAGAGAATCATATTGCCTTACTCAGACTTCTGGCAGATAAACCAGAATGATGCCAAGCAAAGCCCAAGAAATAAAAAAGAAGACCAAGAAAAAAACTCTAACACTTGATAACTTCTGCACAGAAAAAACTCATAAAACAGAGGAGGACAAACAATTAAAGACATCCAAACCTTCCCAAAAATATGAAAATGGGTTACAAGATCTTGAAGAGTTCAAATCTGAGATCATGAGAAAGATGGAAGAGATCTGGCAAGAAAATAACAGTTTAAAAGGCAGAATTTCGCAATTGGAAAGTGAGGCTCTGAAATCAAATGAATTGATAAGCAAATTGAAAACCAGAAATGACCATCTGGAAGCCTTGAGGAACCAGATAGACCAGATTGAAAAGAAAAAAAACAAAAGATTTTAGCCAAAAACCAGTCTCTAAAGGCTAGAATTGGACAATTAGAAGCCAATGATCTCACAAGACAACAAGAATTAATAAAGCAAAGTCAAAAGACTGACAAAATAGAAGGAAACATGAAATATCTCAATGAGAAGTTAATAGACCAAGAAAAGAGGTTTAGAAGAGACAATCTGAGAATCATTGGTCTTCCTGAAAAAGCAGAAATTAATAGAAATTTGGAATCCATACTAAAAGAAATTATTCAGCAAAACTGCCCTGAAGTTCTACAACAAGAGGGCAATATAGACATTGAAAGGATCCATAGATCACCCTCTACACTAACTCTGAAAAGACAACCCCCAGGAATATAATAACCAAATTCAAGAGCTTCCAAGTGAAAGAAGAATTATTACAAGAAACCAGAAAGAGACAATTCAGATATCAAAGAGCACCAATAAGGAACACACAGGATCTGGAAGCCTCCACACTAAAAGACCTCAAGGCTTGGAGTATGATATTCAGAAAGGCAAGAGAACTGGGTCTACAACCAAGGATCACCTACCCATCAAAACTGACAATATACTTACAGGGTAAAGTATGGGCATTCAACAAGATAGAAGATTTCCAAGGATTTGCACAGAAAAGACCAGGACTAAATGGAAAGTTCAAATCCAATCACAAAAACCAAGAGAAACATGAAAAGGTAAATAAGAAACAGTGGGGAAAGAAAGAAAACTCTTTTTTTTAAATTTGCCTCTTTAAGGGCTTTAATAAGATCAAATTATTGATATTCCTATATGGAGAAATGTTATGTGTAATTTTCAAAAACTGTATTCACTATTATAGCAATCAGAAGAATTATTCTTCTAGGGAGAGGTTGGAACACTAAATGGTCTGAGATGAGACGGGGTTGGGAAAAAAAGAGTGGGGTGAATAGTAGATGGCAGCAAGAGAAACTCGAATGAATAAGAAAAATAGGATATTCTATTACACACAAAGAGGGCATGGGAAGGGGAGGGGATGAATACTATTATAAGAAGGAGAGGAAGAGAGCATTAAGAGGTAATATTTAAACCTTACTCTCAGCAGAATTAATCCTGAGAGGGAAGAATAGCTATATCCATTGGGATATAGAATTCTATCTAACCCTACTGAGAAAGTCAGAAGGGATTAACCAAGGGGAGCAGGGGAGTGGGGAGGTCATAAAAGGGAGGGGAGAAAAGGGAGGAGGGAATTCATTAGGCCTTAAAAAATAAAAAAGAGGGGAATAATAAGGGAGGGGGTAGAAAGGGAAGTAAATCAAGGGAGGGAACAAGGGGGACTGGTCTAAAACAAACCACTGGTTTAAAAGGAAATAGTGTAAGAAGAAGGGGTAGAAATAGGAGAGGATACCAAAATGTTGGGGAATACACAACTGATAATTACAACTCTGAATGTGAATGGGATGAACTCACCCATAAAATGGAAGCAAATAACAGGGTGGATTAGAAACCAAAATCCTACCATATGTTGTCTACAAGAAACACATATGTGCCAGGTGGACATACACAGGTTTAAAGTCAAGGGCTAGAGCAAAATCTTTTGGGTTTCAAATGAGAAAAAGAAGGCAGGAGTGGCAATCATGATTTCTGACAAAGCCAAAGTAAAAATAGATATGATTAAAAGATACAGGGAAGGTAATTACATCCTGATAAAAGGCAGTATAGACAATGAGGAAATAACAGTGCTCAATATGTATGCACCAAATGGCATAGCATCCAAATTCCTAAAGGAGAAACTGGCTGAGCTCAAGAAGGAAATAGATAGTAAAACCATACTAGTGGGAGATCTAAATATTCCTCTTTCAGATATAGATAAATCAAACCAAAAAATAAATAAGAGAGATAAGAGAGGTGAATGAAATCCTAGAAAAAATAGACTTAATAGATATGTGGAGAAAAATAAATAGGGACAAAAAGGAATATACCTTCTTTTCAGCTGCACATGGTACATTCACAAAGATTGACCATGTACCAGGGCATAGAAACATCATAAACAAATGCAAAAGAGCAGAAATAATAAATGTAACCTTCTCAGATCATAACACAATAAAAATAATAATTAGTAAGGGTACCTGGACAGGCAAATCAAAAACTAATTGGAAATTAAATAATATGATTCTCCAAAACCAGTTAGTTAAAGAAGAAATGATAGAAACAATCAATAATTTCATTGAAGAGAATGACAATGATGAGACATCCTACCAAACTCTGTGGGATGCAGCCAAGGCAGTACTCAGGGGGAAATTTATATCCTTGAGTGCATATATTAACAAATTAGAGAGGGCAAAGATCAATGAACTGGGCATGCAAATTAAAAAAACTAGAAAGGGAACAAATTAAAAATTCCCAGCTAAAGACCCAATTAGAGATTACAAAAATTAAAGGAGAAATCAATAAAATTGAAAGTAAAAGAACTATTGAATAAATCAATAAGACTAGAAGCTGGTACTTTGAAAAAAACAAACAAAATTGACAAAGTACTGGTCAATCTAATTAAAAAAAGGAAAGAAGAAAATCAAATAATCAGTATCAAAGATGAAAAGGGAGACCTCACCTCTAATGAAGAGGAAATCAAGGCAATCATTAAAAACTATTTTGCGCAGTTATATGGCAATAAATATAGCAATCTAAGTGAGATGTATGAATATTTACAAAAATATAAATTGCCTAGATTAACAGTAGAAGAAATAGAATACTTAAATAATCCCATATCAGAAAAAGAAATTGAACAAGCCATCAAAGAACTCCCTAAGAAAAAATTCCCAGGGCCTAATGGAGTCACAAGTGAATTCTATCAAACCTTCAAAGAACAACTAATTCAAATACTATACAAACTATTTGACATAATAAGCAAAGAAGGAGTTCTACCAAATTCCTTTCATGATACAAATATGGTACTGATTCCAAAGCCAGGTAGATCAAAAACTTCCATCAGCCCCTCTTCTCTCCTTTTTCACGTTTCATGCTTCTTTTCCCAAGGTATGTTTGTTGAGCACTGCAAAGAACACTATATTTGACATCAGATGATCTGTATTTTCCTCCTGCATTTGCTACTAGTTACGTTTGTGACTTAAGGTTAGTCACTTTATCCTTCCCCACATTAATTGTCTCATAATAAATAAAATAAATAAATAGATAAATAAATAAAATAGAGTAGGAGGAGTTTATTCTAGATGATCTCTTAAAGCCCTTCTAATTCTAAGTCTATGACTCTGATCTATATAACCTAGCAAATCTTCATTTTCTTCTTCATTCTTCATCAGGGGATACCACCTGATGGCCAATTCTAATGAGGAGCCTTTCTGAATTTTGAATCTCAAATAAAATATTGTATGTGGAACATCACCTCCACAGCTTTCCAATTCAGCGCTCACTGGTTTGAAACCTCAGTCCCAAGGGGAGTGATTAATCCCAGGTTATATCCTGTGGATCTCCACTCCTAAAATGATAGGGCATGAATCTCCACCAGTAAATTTACCAAAAGGAATCAACCAGTACATGAAATGAGCTTGAAGCAGAGGAAATTAATTATAGCATAGTAAGAACAATATTGTATTTTGTATAACAACCCCTCACCCTAAACCTGTAGCATACTGTCCTCAAAAGACCTAAAATACTAGTAGAAAAATTGGATCCAAGATTAGAGTACAATAGTAGTGAGGTATACATGCAGAAAACATATATGAGAACTTTTAGTATCCTCTGCTGCTCTCTCTAAGGAGAATTGGAGGGCTGAGCAAAGAACTCCTCCCAAAGCCTCCATTTAAAGCAAACTCTCAAGTCAGCCATCTCTTAATTTCTCATCAAACTTCATGCCTACAAAAAGGACTCTCATGTGCCTCACTCCTCTTTTAACTTTCTTTTACATGTTGTCTTTCCCCATTAGATTGCAGCTTCCTTGAGGATAAGGACAAATATCTGTATCCTATATCCTTAGCATGGTACCTTGCACATGGTAGGTGTTTAATAAATGTCTACTTACTGTCTGACGTTAGACTGTATGAGGTGTTCAGAAAGAACTAGCTCCTCTGGTGCAAGGGTATAAAGGCTGCTCATCTACTTTTGGTGTCCATCTCTCACCCAACTCTTACCTGTGGCTCCAAGAAGCTATAGCATGTGTAGTGGTCACACTCCAGTAAAACCATATCCATAGATGGTTAATCCAGGTCAAGGATAACTGATAGGTTTCATACTCATTGTTGAGATAGGGAGATGTCTACCCTAAGCAGCGAAGACTTCCTCCACCAAAATGAAAGGATAAGAGCAATTTGTTTCAACAGCGATGAGGGCAGCTTAAGCATGAGCTGTGGAGTATTTGAAGCTTAGTCAGACAGAAGATGTCAAGACCACCTTTGCTTCCTGGGCCATCTGCATTTATCCTGATTTTTGTTCTGTCATTAGACAAAATGTTGTACAGGACTGAAATGATTGAACAACAACAACTTCTGTTATCTGCTCCTTTTGTGATTATAGTAATTACCTGGAGGTAAAGAAATAAATTTCCTTTCCCTCACTAGCTACACTATATATATAATATGAAGGCATTCCTTAAAACAATTTTCCATTAAACTTTGAAAAAGACAATTCTTTAGGGCTTCCTTCCCTCCTTGTGGGAACAGCATAAGAAGATTAGGGGCTTTCATTCCAGCAAGGCTGGCGAATACCCAATATGAACCCCAGTTTGCAAGGTCTCTGGGAAACCATAGTTTAGGAATTGCCAGACACATAGCCTGCTCCCTAGCATGAGAAAAACAAATATTGTATATTCTTCCAAGGAAAATTACTGATGCAGGAGTTCTGTGAGAACATCCAGTATTCTATACAAAGCTGGATAGTAAGTTGACAAGTTGAATTGACCTGTTAAATTACCACCTATACAAAACTGTTCAAAGCCACCCAAGTAATCTAAATCTGTTGTTTCCATCCTGTTAATCATTGACTTCCATTACTTGTGGTTTGACAAACCAGGATGAGAGAAATGATTCTGGGATTTCAGGAGGGTTGAACTGATAGAGAGACATGCGGAAATCTCTTGCAGATCAGTGACAAAGTTTATTGATTTCAAGTAGCTATTTATAGATGGTTGGATCAGGCAGAGGAATTAGATCACTCATGATGGAAGTCAACAATTAACAGGATGGAAAAAATGGATTTAGATTATTTTGGTAGCTTTGAACAGTTTTGTATAGGTGGTAATTTAACAGGTCAATTCAACATGTCAATGTATGACACAGATTTGTGTAGAATACTGTATGTTCTTCCCACAGAACTCCCACATCACTAATTTCCTAGGTTTCTCACTAAGTATCCTGTGAGAAAATCCATCTTTACATCCACTATAGTCCTTTTTGGAGGAGAAAATTAATATGGATAGCAGGAAAGGTTCAAAGACATGTACACAGTACACCCCAAGGTATAAAAAAAAGCATCAATTCAACAGTCCTTCAAACTTCATATTCCAATATTCTCCCAGGAAAGTATGATAGTAGTTGTTCTAAATTATTGCTTCTTATTTTTTCTATCAATTAGAACATGCAGTCCTTGTGTATATAGAACATTTCTTTGACATAGGAGAAATAAGTAGCTGTCCTATACCAAATTTTCATCTTACAATTCTATTTAACTTTTTTCTGTTTACTAGAAGGCAGCTAGGATAGTTCCATGAATAGAGCACTATGCCTAAGTTAGGAAGACATGAGTTCAAATTTGACCTTTGATACTTAATAGCTTGTACTAGGTAAGTCATTTACCTTCTTTCTGCCTTAACCCACTGGAGAAAGAAGTGGGAAACCATTCTAGTATCTTTGCAAAGAAAACCAAAACCAAAACCAAAAAACAATCCATGGAGAGTTTTGCATGCTATGGTTCACAGGGTCACAAAAAGTCAGATACAACTGAATAACAATTTCCTATTTATATTTACTATTTCCAAAATTGAAAAGTCTCTAGATATAAGCCAAACCTAAGTTTTTAAAAATTATTTTCCATGTATCGAGGTGGGGTGGGCTGAGTAAGGATGTAAAAAATAAATAGGTGGTTGAAGCTAGGTGGCACAATGGAGTGCTGGGCCTGGAGTCAGAAAGATCTGGTTTCAAATTTGGCCTCAAACACTACCTAGCAGGAGGAACCTTGGGAAGTCACTTAACCCTGTTTGCCTGGCCCTTGCCCTTATCTCTTTGAGTTATCTATCATGAAGACAAAAGGTAAGGGATTTAAAAAAAAAAAAAAAAAAAGAACAATTGGGGAAGGTCATGGTTTCTCCAAGTCTGAATATAGTTCTCCAGTCCCCATGTCCTGAGTCCAGAACAGAGACAATGAGAAGGTATAGCACTCTGGGCCCCTATAGACAGATTACAGTTTCTGATGTTACATATAGCAGCCATGATTTTTTTTCTTTTTAAATGCATGGAATTCATATAAAATAAGCTCTGTCAAAGGCTACAAACTTTTGTTGAAAGGAAGAACTATTGTTCATTTTCCCAGAACCTTGAGGTTTGGTGGGGGAGTGCTTAGGGCTTGCTTTTTTTCCCCCTCCCACCTTCCCCATAGACTGTGACATAAGTGACTTTTTTGCCATCTTCTCATAAAACTGCTTGGTTGTCAAAACTCCTATTTCTAGTCCTTTATTTTCTGGTAGATCAAGAAAATGCATGGAGCAGAATCTCAAATTTACTTGCTTTTCCTCCTCTCTCATACTAAAACTTGAAAGTCAGAGAAAATGGAATTAGTGGTTCTTGCCTTAATCATCTTGAAGAATTTACTTAACTCTTTTAACCTTATAACCATTTCTGTTTCCTCTCATTCAGCCTTCTGTTTTCAGCCTCTCTACAAAGGCGCCTTTCACATTCCAGCTAAGCTATCAAAAAGGAAGTCCTAAGAAAGCCAATATTTGAGCTAATCTTCCTGTTTAAAAATCTTATTTTTTTCAGTGGTTCAGTGAGTTTACCAAAGTAGGTACTCCCTCTACAGATCTCAAACTGTGTAGGTCTTCAACCAGTTCAGTACTTGTCTATATCTTATCATCAAAGAATAATTGCTTTAATAAGTTTCATCATAATTCAGGTGGTTTGGAAAGAAGAAAATAAGAATTTGAAGTATTTTAACTTTAGGAAGTTATTTAATTTAGGATATTTCTTAGTATATTGAATAACCTGTTACCTATTGTCATGGAATGATTTAGAATTCACCACGAATCTTGATTATTTATATAAGATTTGTAATTGAATAATTTACTGAAATATCACAATGCAAATCAAAGTCTTCATCAGTCAATCAGCTAGTATTTATTAAGCTCCTGTTGTGTGCTAGGACTGTGCTAAGTGCTACGGATACAAAATTAAGGCAAAAGTCAGTCCCAATTCTCATGGAGCTCACTTTGTAATAGTGTCCCCAAAAACTTTCATTTTGAAAAAAGTAGCAGATGAAACTTAAAGGAATTTTGATGTATTTCTTAGTATTTCTTTCCATTTTCAAAGTTTACTTTTTAAGAATCTAGAATTCTTTCATTCACAGAATACTATTTGCATTTATGTGCATCCTACCTACCCTATCATCACTTTGTTTTTCATTCCTATTTAAGTATGCAGCTATGTGTTTGAATAAAAACCAAATTGATGAACCTTCTACAATATTAAAATAAGATTAAAAAAATGGATCAAGAAGCTTGATGAATTAAGCAAGCATACTGAAAACTAGTGAGACCATTGTGGGATTTCAATAAATAATTAATTGAAATTTTTTTTAATCCTCTAGCCCAACCTCCTCACAGAACAGATGAGGAAACAAGGTCCCAAGAGATCATCAGTTATGAAAAGGAAGTAGAAAAAAAAAACATTTATAGGGTACCTACTATATGCTAGGCATTGTGTTGTTAATCAAATTTTATCTCATTTGATTATCACCAACAACCCTGTGAAGGAGATGCTATCAGTATTCCCATTTTATAGTTAAAGAAACTGAGACAGAGATTAAATGACTTACCCACAACCAATAAATGTCTGAAACCAATTTTAAGTTCAAGTCTTCCTGATTCCAGGCCCAGAACTCTATTCCCTTCACCACTGGCTACCTTTTAGAGAGTTACAGAGATAGTAAAAGGCAGAGGCAAAATTCTCAGCAGAGTCCCTTGACTTCAAACTCAAAATTTTTCCATTGAAGTATCTACCCAAAGTGCTAACAAGCCTTCCCCTAGATGTTTTCTTGGATATCAGTACAACTTTGTGCCCTACAAACGATCTGTATGATTTAATAGATAAAAAAGGGGAGAGATAACTACCATTTTAAAGCTACAAGCAGTGGCATTTTCAGAACTTTCAGGACAAATGGTTTAGGCAAAATCATGCAGGACATAAAGGAGTATAATAAAAAGTGTACTTTATAAATTCTAAGTTTAAGAACTAGTTTTTAAGCAAAAAATGCTAAATGTACTTGGATATACCACCTTTCACTCTTCATCTCTTCATCTCTAAAATGAGAGCTAGAATATGATTAGAGTCCCTTTAAATTCTAAATTTTATGAACCTGTAATATTTTCATGGTGGGAGGAGATGTAGAGATTGGAACTAGTTGGGCCGAAGCAGATTTTCAGGTGTCTGTCAACAAAGGTCTGCTGGGAGGTGCTGCTCTCTTAGTTTTACCAGAGGCAAAAGGCAGGAAGACCATCAATATTAGGTCAAAAATCCCAAAAGGAATTTATTCTACATAGCCTTTGGGTCATATGTCATTAGCCATGAGACTCTGAGAATGCAATATGTGTAACAGCTTCAGTAGTTAAATTCAAAACCCTGATTTTAGAGTCAGAGAAGCAAGGTTCAAATTCTATCCTTTCTACTTGCTACTTGTATAATCTTAAATAAGTTAATAAATCTCTCTAGCCTTGATTTTCTCATTCATACAATGAAGGCACTGTATTAAATAATCTGTAAGATCCTGTTGAATTTTTTTTAAACCCTCACCTTCTCTCTTAGAATCAATACTGTGTATTGGCTCCAAGGCAGAAGAGTGGTAAGGGCTAGGCAATGGGGGTTAAGTGACTTGCCTAGGGTCACACAGCTAGGATGTGTATGAGTCCAGATTAGAACCTAGGACCTCCTGTCTCTAGATCTGGCTTTCAGTCCACTGAGCCACCCAGCTGCACCCCTGTAGAGTTTTATATGTGATCTCTTGAAGAATGCTTAAGAAGGAACACCATAGTTATCAACAAAATTTCATTGATTAAAACCATTCTGGATATGAGAGGACCCAGTAATTCCTATACTACCTAGGATGCTTTCAGGATATGCAGAGTTTGGGACTATTTAAAATTTTTTTTAAAGTGGAAAATATCCTAAAGTCTGTCATGGGTAATAAATTGATCCATTTTCTATCAGAGTGGAAGTATTAGAGCTGAAGGAGGCATGCTGGAGCTGGCATCTGCAGAGTCCTCCTTCATTTGGGATAGCACTTATCTGTGATGTTCTGTTCTGTGGTCATTTAATTGGGCAAGTAGAGAAAGGATGGACAAGGAAGACAGGTAAGATATAATAGTCTGACTATTTCAACTACATGCTGACACATCAGCTGATTTCAGTTGATAGGTATTCTCTTTCAGGCTCGAGATTGAGCCAAGGATCATGCAAAAAGGAAATATTCACTTACTAATGTTACAAACTGACTATTTTGCTGAGCAAAGTATATATCTCTGTGTATGATGTCTGCTTAAGCAATCACCTCAACATCTTGGCACCCCCCAAATCTGGTATGCAAAATATAGGATGTTATCCAGACTTTCTACCAACACAGAAATGCTTTGATGCTATTTATGACCCTAGTTCTTGGTTGGGGGAATTGTGGGAGGGACAGGTGAGAGGAAGTTATGATTTTCCTTTTGAATTTTTATATGTAGCACAGATATCAGAGTGTTGAGCCTGGAATCAAGAATAAGGAAGAACTGAGTTAAAACCTAGCTTCACGTGCAATTATGTGACATTGGGCAAGTCACTTAACCTCTGCTTGCCTCAGTTTCCTCATATGTAAAATGAGGATAATAATAGTACCTACCTTTCAGGGTTATTGTGAAGATTAATTGCTATAAAATTTGTAAAATATTTGGAATGAAGTAGTTCTATAAAAATGTTGATTATATAACAGGACCCTGGAGACATTATACAATGGCAGAAATCCCTGGAAACCTCTTTACATTCTGAGAGGCAAGAAGCTGTGCAGAGGAGGGAGTCAGGTCCAAAAATGTGATGGAGCAGGAGACTGGGAGAGGAGAAGTCACAGAGATCAATTACCAGGGGATCACTGCAGTGATGAGGTTGCCAGCATCGAATTCCAGGGCTACAAGTCAGCTCTTGGGTATACCCTATTTTTGCTGAGTTTTTTTTTTAGCCCAGGCTGGTGATTCCTCACTCCCTTTCTCCTTTTTCCCTCCCTCTTCCTTCTGTTTCTTAGGAGTTGGCTTGCCTTTTCTGTTTACTTTGCCTTTAAGTATGATAAATATGATTAACTATTGTATTCTTGATCTATATGTTTCATTAGTCAAATACAAGAGAAAGACAAAAGGGGAACACACTAAGGGGGTAGAGAGGGAAATACATTTTTATAACTCCAATATATTTTATCTGAGGAATTCTCTTGAGAGGGGATGGTGTTTGAGCTAGAGACAAAGAGAGAGAATTATTGATTCATATTTTTATAACTTCCCAGAGCTGAGAGAGAGAGAGAGAGAGAGAGAGAGAGAGAGAGAGAGAGAGAAATATTTAGACCCAGAATTTTGTAAGCAAATGAGCTAACAGCTTGGATTTGTTTAGAGTGTAACAAAGGAGGGCTGGAAAAGAATGTGGGATAGTGCCATTTTCCCTTCCCATAGTCTTCTCAGGACTAGTTGGACAAAAAACAAAACAAAACACTAAAACACTTCTTCAGAAGGGAGGATCTGGGAGATGACTAAACAAAAGTCAGGCACAAGAAGAAGAGCTAAGGGGAAGAAGTGATTTGACCAGGGAAGTAAAAAGGACCAACCATCCTCATGCTTATCAACCCAACACAGCAATCACACTATCACACCATTGCTATCTATATAAGTAGTCCAACCAAACACAAAAATATCAATTCATAATTCATAATAGCATAATGAAATAACTCAATAGGAGACAAGTATGACAATTCAAGGACAGCTAGGTGGCTCAGTGGATAAAGTACTAGACTTGAAGTCACAAAGAGTCATCTTCCTGAGTTCAAATTTAACTTTAGATACTTACTGGCTCTATCAGTCTGGGCAAGTCACTTAACTATATTATCTCAGTTTCCCCATCTGTCAAATGAGCTGGAGAAGGAAATGGTAAACCACTCCAGTATATTTGCCAAGAAAACCCCACAAGGTCAGACATGATTGAAAATGAACAGAGATGACTATTCAGAAAGATAATTCTTGAAGAGACATAGCAAAAGAATCAATAGTATAGCTGACTCAATATCAGTACTAGTTATGGGTAGGTTCTATTCTGAGCCGTCATAGTTTTCTTTGTTTTTGTTGTTCAGTTGTTTCAGTCATGTTGGATTCTTTGTGATCCCATTTGGGGTTCTTTGGATAAAGATGCTTCAGTGGTCTGCCATTTTCTTCTCCAGCTCATTTTATAGATGAGGAAACTGAGGCAAATAGAGTTAAGCAACCTTCCCAAATCACATAGCTAGCAAAAATCTGATTTAAATTCCAGAAATGAGTCTTCCTGACTCCAAACCTTGCATTCTATCCACTGCACCACCTGGCTGTCCCATTGTCCCTTAGCTTCTCTAAAATGCCTCTGTGGACTGAGAATATATAGCGTGTCACAAATCCAGAGACACAATTTAGAGCAAAGAATACAATAATTCAAAGCTTCTAAACAACGACAGTCTGTTGCATAGTTCATAGACATCCATGGTTATGAAGTTCCTGCACCAATCCACAGGACATGAGATGGTTAGCAAAAGAAGAGTCCCCAACTGAATTTCAGGAATGGAAATCCTTTATCTTTGCCTATAAGAGAACGAGAAATTTTTTCTTTGTACACAACACTGAATAAGGTCCATAGGGACTCCTGGCTTCAGTCTAACAGCACTGTCAGCACCAGAAATATGTGTCACACTATAGGTCACAGATGTAGGATCAAGAGAGCTGAGGTTAGTCAGACAATGTATGTTAGGGGATAGCTATAGGAGCAAACTGGGACCAGGACCAGAGTCTGGGAGCTTATGGTCAAGGTAGAAACTGGGGAGTGGTCTGTAATTTATAATTATGGAATATTATAGAACTGGATGACAGCAACATAGGTAATATTCAAGTCCTAATGTTAAAATGAGAATGTTAGATCCAGGTAGAGAAATTGAAGTAAATGTAAAAGGTATGGGTGCTATACGAATATTAAAGCAATGATGGTCTCAGACCATATTCTCAGATAAGGGGCAAACCAGAATAAAGTACAGCCAACTTTCTCTAGAATCAGCTTCCTTTCCCAAGTTGATTGATCCCAGTTCCCCTAACTTTAAAAGTAGATAAATGAGGTCCTGGTCTAAGATCCTTACCCTGGCAGATATAGAGATGATACTCCTACTCCTACTACTCAAAGTATGATGATGGAAATGTTTTCTATAAACAACTCTGACTCCTGTGAATGGAAAGAAAGTGGAGTCCCAACATTATAAATGTGAAGATCCTGTTTTCTATGGCCAGGCAAGCATTCCTCATGAAGATCCTATTGCATTGTTTAACTACAGTTCCTCTCATAAAAATGAAGACAAGTGTTTGATTCAGATCGCCAGACTCAAAGTCTCAACCACAGTTGCCCTTTAAAGGCTAATAGCTCTAGAAAGAGGAGAAAAGAGGTACTTTATGAACTTTTTAGCTACATGACTGATGGTGCTTTCTTCCAACCTTTGCCTGTGTTTTTGTACTTTCATTTTGGATCAATATTTGAAGTCAGTTTTATTGTGTACCTCATATGAGAATTGGAACTTTTCATGCACTCCTCATGGTTTGTTCTGACAGCTGGCTCTGTTGTGCATCACTATATAAAGGGCAAGGCCTCCCTGAAGCAGTCATAGCCCCCTTGGCTCCTGTCACACACCTCTGTGGCAACATCAGGGAATATGGCAGGTGAGCCTCATTGAAAGTACAGAATGTCAGGAAGCTAGGCAAATGGACAAAACCCAGGCACACAC
Source organism: Gracilinanus agilis (assembly GCF_016433145.1). Classification (NCBI taxonomy): domain Eukaryota; kingdom Metazoa; phylum Chordata; class Mammalia; order Didelphimorphia; family Didelphidae; genus Gracilinanus; species Gracilinanus agilis. The sequence goes on from NC_058134.1 coordinate 104,612,082, forward strand.
AAACGACAGAAGGCAGAAAAAAGCTGGTGGTCCAAAGTCCAGATAAATAGTCAGGAACTTTTAGGAGATCTAAAGGACTTGGAGCAGAACAAAGCAAAGAGAATAGATGTGAGCGTTTAGTAACAAGGAAGAAACTTTTCTATCTTAGATTTAAGGCTTTTATATAAATTCTGACTGTGATCACAAAGGAATAGGAAAGTCAGGGGAGATCCACGAGGAAGATATGGCAGGCAGGCAAGGAAGAGAAGGGGAGAGAAAAAGGATGCTCATCAGTTAGGCAATGGCTAAACAAGTCGTGGCATATGATTGTGATGGAATACCGCTGTGCCACAAGAAATGACAACCAGGATAATTGTGGAAAAACAAAGAAAGATGTACATGAAATTATGTGGTGTGAAATGAGTAGAACCAAGAGAACATTATATACAATAGATACATTATTTTAAAAATGACTTGTATATGTACTTCTCAAGAGAAATAACTGATAAATAAAGGCAAGCAAGATATAGTTTTGCATATACATATATCTTTTTGTCAGATGATGCCTTCTCTAATGGGAGGAGAAGAGGGAGGGAGTTAACTGGGTAACCAACAAGCAAATTAATTAATTAAAAAAAGAAATAGGGAAGAGAGCATAAGGTCCTGTGCCTTGCTTGAACTTCAATCAACATTTGTTAAACACCTCTGTGCATATCACTGTATAATGTTGAGGAAATCCACAGGTTAAGATGTGATATCCATCTTCTGAGATATTATAATCCAATAAAGAAGTATGTATATAGATGAATAACTGTAATATATGATAAAAAAAACCTGTAAGAGACAGAGACCGAGTACTATTCAAGGTCAAAGGATTTGGAGCTGGAAAGGATCACTAAAACTCTGCTGTCTCTTATCACAATAAAAATATGGGATAATAACACTTGCCCTCCAAAGTTTCATGAGGTTTATTATGAGACTTTCTCCATGGTAATGCTGTTAGCAACATGTGAAGAGAAGGCAGTGCTCAGTTGAAGCTACACACTGGAGATGAACATTTAAGCACTGAAAATCAGGTGGTGGTAGGAATGAGAGCAGATCTGGTACAATGTTCTCTACTGCTGGATAGTCTTCTCTAGGGATAGTGGATAAAGCCAACAAGCATTTATTAAGTGCCTACTACATACCAGGTATGAAGCTAAGCCCTGAAGAATCAGATATACAGCTTTGAGGCCAATTTAGTGGAATACTTTCTGGAGGTGCACTGTCTTCTGATTCCCAACCTTATTGAATAAAGATCCCAGAGGTAGACATAAGTTACTTCTGAAAATGTTCACATGATACAAGAGCTTTTGCCTGACTGTTACTATGAGGTACAGCAGCCACCAAAGGAGACAGGATGGAACAACCCAAAACCACCACAGCTGAGTCATTACATGCTTCTCAGAACCTTACTTTCCCTTTCCTATTCATGAAGATGCTGTGCTGTCATTGATTCAAGAGATGTGATCTGCCCAACATCAAAGGCAGTATAAAGCTAACTTCATAAAGTTAGATGACATAATTAGTTATGCAAATACTAGTTCTAGTTTTATATGTGTCGTTATATATAAATAATTATTATGTATGTATTTATAGAAAGCTGTATTTGGATGGAATCACCAGTATCTAGTCCAAGCTGAGCTTTCCTACCACCATGGTTATTACTAATAAATGTGACTAAAATACTCTGTTAATCTTAAAACACTATACAAATATCATCTGTTGTTGTTTGTGTAAGCAATTTTATTTCAATACAATTATATCAAGAGTTGGAGTTATGTGGCACTTTTTTTTAAGGTTTTTTTTTTCTAAAGTTGGTACCTATAGTTCTCAACCTAATATTACAAATGAAGAAAATGGAAGTCAGCTATGTTACCATTTATTTTTATTTATATACATATACCATAATATAACATGGAACACTAATATAATACATATGATTTATTATAAATATGTAATAAATTATAATAAATATGCTTCGAGAAAAACAAAATCTTACATTATTTATGCCCCAAAATCTATTTCTCATTCTTTTTTTCTCCTCCCTCCCTCCCTCCCTCCCACCACTCTCTCCTCCCTGCAAAAGGCAGGGAATATAGTATAGGTTATAAACATATTATTATATAACACATATTTCTCTGTCATGTTGTGAAATAAGAAATATTGCTTATACTAGAGAAAAATTCATGGAGGAAATAAAGTGAAAAATGGTATGTTTCAATCTGCATTCAGATTCCATCTCCTTCTATGATGGTGGATATCTTAATGTGAGATGAGTCCCTTGGAGTTTTCCTAGATATTTGCCTTGTTGATAATAGTTATCATTCAAAGCTGATCATCATACATTATTGTTGTTACTGTGCATAATGTTCTTTTGGTTCTGCTCACTTCACTTTGCATCACTTCATATGTCTTTCTAGTTTGTGATCATCCTATTCGTAGCTTCTTATGGCACAATAATATTCTATTACAATCGCATATTATAATTTGTTCAATCATTTCCCAATTCATGGACAACCTTCTAGTTTCCAGTTCTTTTTCTTTTACTTTTTCCTTGATCATCTTATGAAATAAATCTAATAGTGAATGACTAGGTCATAAAGTATTTTTTTGTTTGTTTTTTAATTCTTTTAGTATAATTTCAGTGGCTCTCCTATATGGTTGGGTCAGTTCACAGTTCCACCAATAATTTATTAGTGTCCCTATTTTTCCACATCCCCTACAACACTTATCATTTTGCCTTTTTTATCATTTTAACCAGTCTAACAGATGTGAGATATACAAGAGTTGTTTTGCATTTCTCTAATTGATAATGATTTAAAATATTATCTCATATAGTTTTGATTTCTTCATCTACAAACTGTCTTTTGGCCATTTATAAGTTGAAGAATGACTCTTATTCTTATGTATTTGACAAAGTTTTCTCTGTATTTTAGATATGAAACCTCTCTTTGAGAAACTATAAATTTTTCAACTTACCGCTTGCCTTCTAATCTCTTTTAATGTCCTTTACTTCATTATCTCAAAACCTTTATATCCATTTCCCCTATAAGGAAACTGAATCGAACAGCAGTTAAGTGACTAGCCCAGGGTCATACAACTAATAAGTGCCAGAGGCAGGATCAGAATTAAGGTCCTTTTGACTTCAGGTAGAACACTTCATCCACTCTACCATCTAGCTGTGGTAACTCCAAGCAATCAAGTACAGTCTTCAATTAGGACCAAGTCCTTTCCATAGATTTTAACGAGTAACTTAAAGCAAAGCTTCTTAAACTTTTTTTTTAATATTATGGACCCCTTTGGTAGTCTGATGAAGTGTATGGACCCCTTCTCAGAATCATACATAAAATTAAAAAAATAAAAATAAAGTACATAAAATAAAATATATTGAATTATAAAGGAAACAAATAATATTTAATAATGCACAATTTTTTAAAAAAGTTAATGAATTCAAGGATGAGTCTCTGTTCTAAGCAATCACATCACCCCCATCTCTTTACTGTATATAGCTTGAATGTACATAGTTGTTTCTATGTTTTCTCTCACCATTGAATATGAGCACTTTGCGGGCAATAACTGTGTTTTCACCTTTCTTTATATCTATATTATTCAGCATAGTGCCCATCATATAGTCAAAGCTAAGCAATGAGGATATAAAAGTAAAAAAGTGCCTGGAGGTTAGGGGTGGGTGAGCTGATTGTGAAAGAATTTGATGCTCTTTATATCATGAATAAGTTTTGTAATATCCCAAAAAAGAGTGATAGATGGGCCAACTAACTCGCAACTATTGTACCCCTCCTGAAAGAATCAATGTCAAAGCAGATTCTGACTCCAGCCTCCTGAACCACTGGTAATTCATCGTCTTTTCTAACTCACGTCTTTCCTCCAGTGTGAAACAGACAACCGAAACTCTAGAGCGACTTCTGAATCCATGACTGCAGCTGCCCACGCCAAAAGATTTCTCTAAATCCCTATTGATTTCTTTATCTGATTTACTGATTATTAGTAAACTCAAAAGATGATTAATATTAGCCAAAAGCAGTCAAAATCATGAGCCCATTATTTTTCTGAATATTAAACAGGGCTGCTCCTAAATGTGGCTTACCACCAAGATCTCAGGGAGCAGGCATGGATTTCTTGCAATTCTCACCATTTTGCCTGTCAAAGACCAGAAGGTGCATTTAAGAGAGCTGGTAGCTGGCAAAGCTGATTAACACATGTCCTCTTGAATCCTTTTTTTGATGTGTGTACCTTTGGTAGTTTGTGTATTGTCAATTTAAGTAGTATATAGCTATATTTCTCTTCCTTGATGTTCAGTACCCAGCTAAGTCAACAACAAAATCACAGATTATAGGATCATAGATTTAGAGCTAGAGGGGACCTCAGAGGTCATCTGATTCAATTCCCTCATTATATAGATGAGGAAACTGATTCTTGAAGTACTTGTGATTTATCCCCAGCCTAATTCCAAGGGAGATTTCAGATGATATACAAAGCTATAAGACATAAAACAAGACAATTAAGAATAAAAACAGAACCTTGTAAAAGTTTGAATGAATTGAGAAATAGATGTACTGGGAACCAGGGAATTAGCTCTTGCAGCTGAGTGCTGAATTTTGCTAATAACTTCCTGGCAGCTAAAGCAAAAAGAGAAACTTCTATTTCTTATTGTCTGCTAAAGGTAAATATAAAGGTTATTTGGAAAGGCAGTCTTTTTCTTTTCTCTGAATTCTAGGAGAAATTGAATGAACCTACATAGAGTGGCAAAGGAAATGGAACAAAGAGAACAATGCATATCATAATCACATTGATAAATAGGAAAGAAAAAACATTAATGGACAGCAGAATCCAGATCAATTTAATGAGTAGCCTAGATTCCAGGGGACTGATGAGGAAATAAATGTACCTGCCAGGACCCAGCTAAATTATTTTTGTTTGTTTCTTTGTTTTATGATATGGCTGGTATGGAAATGTCTTGCATGATTTCACACATATAATTGATAGCATATTGTTTGCCTTCTCGGCGGATGGAGGAGAGTTGAGAGGGAGGGAAAAATTTTGTAACTCAAAATTTATAAACAAAAAATATTAAAAATAAATGAATAATATTTTTAAAATACATGCTCAAATCATGAGAAGTGATGAGAAGGTTAATTAAAAAAACTTGAAAAGACCTACATGAAATCATGAAGGATATAATTAAAAGAACCCAGAGAATATTGTATACAGCTACAGAATTAATATTTGAAGAATAACTTGTAACTGTCCACCTCCAGAGAAAGAAGTGATAAATAGAAACATGGAAGATAGAATTTACTTATACCTTTTTTTGGTCAGATAATGCCCTCTCTGGTACAGGAGAGAGTAGGGAGTTATTTGGGAATTTTAATATAACCAATGGATAAATTAACTAATGAAAATAATTTTTTTAAAAATATGTGCCTGCCTACAGACTACAGGAGCAGAATGAATTTTGCATAACTATTCTTTGTTACAAGAGAGGAAGGTTTTGTTGAAAGAGTATTCAAATGTCTCAGTGATGTTAAAAAAAAATGGAATTATCTGAGGGGCAACCAGGTGGCTCAGTGGATTGAGAGTCAGAACTAGAGACAGAAAGTCTTGAGTTCAAATTTGACCTCAGATATTTTCTAGCTGGGTGTACATGGGCAAGTCACAAACCTCATTGCCTGATTCTTATTGCTCTTCTATCTTGGAACCAATATATAGTATTGATCCTAAGAAAGAAGGTAAGGGTTAAAAAAAAAAAACAATCTTGTGGACACTGGGGAATAAAGGGGCAAAATAATGAACAATGTATTGCACTACTAGTCTTACAAAAAAGCCATCAACAAATGTCTACAAAGTGTTCCATCCTGTGTAAACACAGTGAATAAAACAACCTCTACTCACAAGGAGCTAAAAAAACACAAAAATATTCTTCAAATAGGCTTTTTAAAATATAATAGCTGTATGTATGACATTAAATACTACCTCTGTGTAGGAAGTGTTGTGGGAAATTAAGATAATATGGCCCAGGTACATACGTTTCTAATGATTTAGCTTAATGTACCTAGGTGGAGACCTTATGTAACTTAAAAAATGAACAGCCAATATGTCTTTTAGACATCTTAAATATTAGATGTTCAAGTAAGCCTTTAGCAAGTACTGGATCTCTGTCAAACTATGGTTGAATTCTCTAACAAATACTTGAAGTGCCAATAGTCTGTGTGGTTGATTAAAGAGGAATCTATATATTTTGGCTATCAGACATGCAGAAAGCAGAGTTGACATTGTGGGATGAACATTTAGGGACCTGTCCTGTATTCTCAACTGCAATGGCCAGCCACTTTTCCACATCAATTTGGGTAATAGGGATTACTTATTGTAAGGCTAAATTTTTTCTTTTAAAAAAAAATGAGCTTTAATTTTCCTTAAATATTTGGACAAGTACGTTCTTTAGACTGTAGTCTTGTGTCACAGAGTATGGAAAAGGCAATTCTGGCATGAAAATGGGTAAGGGTTCCATATTATCAATTAACCATCTGGATCTTGTATGAATTAGAATTTGAATAAATCATTTGCTTCAATAGGAAAAACACATTTTAAGTGCCTATTTGCACAAGGCATTATCCTCAGCAATTAGGACAGAAATCTCAGCAAAACAATCTTTGCCCTCAGAGTACTTCCATTCTATTTGGGGAAAAAAGGGAAGAGGATTCAATTTACATATAGTTAAGTATTATTAAAGGTTCAGAGTAATGAGATAAAGGAAGCAAGGAGGGAGTGATATTCTTTTGCAATATCAGGAGCACAAGTCTTTCTGCACAACTCTTACCCTAGAAAGGAAAAGTATAATATAAAATATAAAAACCAATAATAATAAAGTATATCTATAATCAGATCTCTCCACATCCATCAATCTTAAAAAATCCCCACATAAGATCTATTAACCATCAGAAACAAGTTTCCAGGTAAACACTACTATTTGGATTCCCTGTAGTGACTACTTCAGTCATTCACAAAGATAAGATCAGCTTTCACCTACTACCCTCTCTGAAGAATATAATCCATTGGCAACATCATTGGAGACCATGATCTAGGGGAAGACACAAGCATGCTCATAAGAGGGGAAAGAAGTACAAACATCTAAGCCAATTTTTTTTTATCTAAGTCCCCCATTCCACTCCTAAAAATTATCAAAGAACTTTTGTTATATTAACATTTACCACATTAGAAATAAAACTGATTTTTTAAAAAATTAATTCATTTGAAAACAACAATAATAACCCTATTATGTGTTATCAGAAATAACATTTTCACGAAAAATTATTCTATTTTCCAAAACAAAAATAACTAGTGAGAAGAATGTTGTTGTTTTACATTTTTTTGTTAATTTCTTTAATCTTTAGCTTACTAGAAGAAGCTGAACTCTTATATCTTCTTCTTCATTCAATACACCATGATATGACCATTTTCGAAGAGGACCACCGGCATATCACTGGTGATAACTTATGGGTAAATTAGTTTAAGTGAGACAGATTTGTACAGAGTTGTCAACCTCACTCTCTCTTCAGATATTGAAGTCCAGCGGGGAGAGAAAAGTCAGGATGACTGGCTCTAGCTGGGTTTGCAGTGATTTTGGCTTCTTCAGCATCCGGCCAAGCTGTAAACACTCCCTATCCCCTGCCTCAGCAGTACATGTTCCTGACAAGCAAATGATATCTTTTCAACTTATCTAGGTGACGGTTAATACAATAGCCCAAAACATTTATCTTGTGGGAAACCAATAAGAGAAACAGTCTCAATTAGATAAAAATCTGAGACTCCTCTTTTGACTCCTTTTCTGATCCACACCTTTCCTTATTGAAAAACTTTAAGTTCCCAGCAAATCAACAGTTAAGAGGCTAACAATTTCTCTCCAAGACTAAAGAGAGAAATTAAGCAAAATGCTGCCTGGACTCTGAATCTGTTTCTAGACACATCAAGGTCAATAATGGACAAAATTTAGACAAAATTCCTCCAGTGGGGGGCTATTCGTCCCTGAGAAAGTATTCCCAGACTTAGCTTTCGATAATGGACCAGCCAAAATTCAGTCTTGGCCTCGTTCTAGTCTAAAGTCAAATGATATTTTTTATGTTTTGATATGACATAATCTGTAACTTCTGTGCATCTGCAAAGTTTCAGGGGGGTTGTTTTGTGTGAAATGAGTCTAGAAGTATATATAATAAACTCTATGCTGTAAGAGACAGAGCTGGAAGCATGAGGTAAAAAAGATCTTCCATGTCCTGTTACTTCCTTTTCAAGTAAGCTGTCTTTATCAGATTATCTGGAGAAGATAGATAGATCTAGAGACCTACTATGTGCTAGGCACTATGCTAAGTGTTGGATATACAAATAAATAGAGTCCTGGCCCTCGAGGCATTTACAATCTAGTGGGGGAAGACAAAACACAAAAGGGAGCTGAAAAGCTAAAATAGTGGGGCAGGGGAGACACCAGAGGGTATCTGAGGCAGAAGCAGAATGTTCCTGGAATCAAAATCAAGTAGAAGAGCTGAGGGAAAATGAATAGAAATTCATGTAGTACTATGAAGTTCTAAAATAGAACTTCAAGTAATAAAAATCTGAACATGTCACAGAAAATGTTTTCTAAAATTCAGTATTTCTTCCAGAATTAACTATTTTAAATAGAAAAATTAACATTGTTTTTCATCAAAATCACCATCAAATTAATTTAATGTTCTCTGAAAACTAGACTATTTAGCCAACTAGGTAGCAAAAATTCGCCTCAGTTTCCTCATATGTAAAATGAGCTGGAGAGGGAAATGACAAACCACTCAGTATCTTAGCCAAGGAAACCCCAAAAGGGGTCACAAAGACACCTGAACAACAAGCTGGGCCTAGGATCAGGAAAATAGGAGTTCAAATTCAGTCATAGATGCTAACTTGCTGTGTGGCCCTAGGAAGATCATTTAACCTCTCCCACCTTTGATTCTCTCACTTGTAGAATTGTTTTAACAATAGTTTCTATCTTCCAGGCTGTTGTGAGCATCAGATAAGATATGTAAAGCACTACTATATAAATGCTAGCTATTATCATTTCACAATATGTTTCTTCTATATAATTTGTAAACAAATATGTTAAATAAGGCTGGTTACGGTTCTGTTCCCTAGAGAATTCTACTGTTCATATTTTTCTATCCTGAAAATTGTGATTTATCCTTACCATTTGCAAGTGTACTATTTATGTCAGTTTTCTTAATATAATCTTAGCTCAGTTTTTAATAGCCTTTAGTCTGAAACCCTGTCAAAGGCTTTTTTTAAAAGGTTAGAAAGATAATATCCACTGGTCTCCCATTAACCAAAGGTATACTGGCCCCCTCAAAGATTAGTCAGGCATAATTTCTACATGCAAAAAATGTCAGGATTCCAGCCTTAGGCTAGACACTGTCTCCTCCCTTAGGACAGATATGGACCCTTGAGCCAAAAAACCCTAATGAGAGTGAAGACAATGCCACCTGTTGATTCTCTTATGCTAGTCCCCTCAGGTTCAATTCCACAGGACTCCTTCAGACTGGGGGAATTTCTAAAAGCCCCAATTCAGGACCAAAAGTAGCTTCTGAGCTTCTAAACTGAATAACAAAAGCTCTTGGATTCATGAATATGATCCCTCACCTCCATTGGGGCAAAAGCTGCCATATCTGAATTTAACTCAATTTTATTTAACAAACATTTATCATATGCCTACTTTGTATGACATTATGCTAAGCACTTGGGATAGAAAAGCAAAAATCCAGTATCTTCTGCTCTCAAAGAGCTCATGTTCCATTGGGATGAGGGAAAAATAGCATGGAGGGAGGTAAATACATTTCAGCAGAGTGCATGAACAACCAAGGACTCAGGGAAAGTTTTTCATAGGAATTGGGGCTTGAGCTGTCATGAAAAAAATCTAGATCTCTGAGAAATATGATAAGAAAGTAGACCATATCCAGGCACAGTGGCAGACAGCCCATGCAAAGGAAGGGGAAAAAAAGGTGGCAGATTGGGTTCAGGGAGGCTAGATTAGCTGAAAAACAGAATGTGAAGGCGGAAATAGGAAATACCAGGAAATGTGAATAGGAGCCAGATTGTGGAGAACTTTAAATGGAAAACTGAGGATGTGGAATTTTATTCAAGTGAGAGACACTAACTATTTGTATGCCTGGAAGGAACATGTCAGACTCGTCTCAATATTATTTATTTGGCATTTTTGAAGAAGGTAGATTGGAGAGAAGAAAGCCTGGAAGTAGGTGGACTAACTGGGATGCTAGTCCCAGTCACTAGTCTAGAGAGAAATGATGAGGGCCTGATGTAGAATGATGACTGTGTGAGCTGCTCATTCTTACCTATCCAGTCTTCTTGCAACTAACTCCTCCACTTACTCTGTGATACAGGGACACTGACTTCATTGATATTCCCTGAACAAGATACTCCATCTTCTGACACTGGGTATCTTTACTGGTGATGTCCCTTGCCTGGAATATCCTCTCCTCATCTCCATTTCCTGACTTCCCTCAGATCCAAGTGAAAAACCTGCCTCTTACAAGTAGTCTGCCCTGATACCCCTTCATGCCAGTATATTCTTTCTAGAATTATCTCCGATTTGTCTACTTTATATCTTGTTTGTACATGATTATTTACATGTGGTTCTCCCATTAGACTATGAATTCCTTCAGATCAGGGACTCTTTTATTTTTTTAATCCTTATTTTCCATCTTAGAATCTACACTGTGTATTGGTTCTAAAGCAGAAGAGCAGTAAGGTCTAGGCAATGGGGATTAAGTGACTTGCCCAGGATGGTTCAGGCCACATTTCTAGGATCTCCCATGTCCAGGTCTAGCCATTGAGCCACCTAGCTGTGCCCCTCTTCCTTTTTTTTTTAAACATTTTTTTTTGTATCCTTAGCACTTTGCAGAGTGTCTGGTACATAGGAGGACCTTATAAATGTTTATTAATTTGAGTCTATTTAACTTGTAAAGAGGACAAATGAAGACAGTTATTGTGATGATAAAATTATTAATATTTTATGGAAGATAAAGGAGATGGAAAGAGAAACAGAGAGATGGAGACAGAGAGACAGGGACAGAAATAAATAGAGATAGACAGAAACAGACACAAAGACAAAAAGAGAGAAAGAGAGAGGGAAAGAGAGAAAGAGAGAGAGAGAGAGAGAAAGAGAGAGAGAGAGAGAGAGAGAGAGAGAGAGAGAGAGAGAGAGAGAGAGACAGAAGAGAGGGAGAACCCAAGAGATTGAACACCTGTGTGAGGAGAAGCCCCAAGTGCTATCAACATAGAATAGACAAACCTAGCAAAGACAATGAATTTTGTATTAGATATGTGAGATATTTATTGACTATCAAGAAAAGGTTCTAATCGTTAATTTTTGATGTGAGATTTGAGATCCAGAAAGAGGATATCAAAGAAAGAGGAAAGGAAATTAGATATACAAAAATATTTATATCAGCTCTTTGATCTCTTTGAAGGTATAAAACTAGTCTCAGTTTTGCTGGATCAAAGAGTAAATACAGTTTAATAAAATTTTGGACATATTTCCAAATTACTTTCAGGAATAGTTGTATTAGTTCACAGCTCCACCAACTATGTGTTGGTAGTACTTGTTTTCTCATATCCCCTTCATCATTTGTTATTTTCCTTTTTTGTCATCTTAACCAATATCATAGTTGTGAAGTGATACCTCATCATTGTTTTAACTTTCATTTCTCTAATTATCAGTGATTTAGAGCATTTTATATGGCTAATAATTTTAATTACTTCCTTTGAAAATTGCCTATTTATATTCTTTGAACATTTATCAACTGAGGAATAGTTTTTATTCCTACAAACTCATAGTCATAAATGTATGAAGTATCAAATGACAGACCTGAATTCAGGCCTTCTACGATTGGACATTTCACCCACTATTCCATACTATCAATCATGTAGCCATGACCAAAAAGGAAAAGGACTATTAACTCCAGTGTATATTTTCAGGTTAACAAGAAATCTAAGGACAGATTTTATTTAATTCAACAAATAAATACACAACCACACCACCCACCCCCAAAACATACACACACTCATATATAAGCACCAAACAATCAAGACAACTCTCCTTTCCTCTCCAGTGAGCCCATCTCTGCCCAATGGCCTATATTATTCTCCAAAGAACTCTCAAGGGCAAGAGAACTAAGTAATCTAGCTCTGTGATGAGTACTACATCCCTCTGGGACCTATATGGTTGCTCTAGAGATTATCAATCCACAAAATTCTAGTTCATACATATAATACTAGATACCAACTAGCTCACAGGACTGTGAAGATGAAATGATATGGTATTTGGAGAGCTCTTCAAACCATAAAGTGCTTTATATTATTTCCATTATTATGAATGACTTTCTGCCTTGCTCTGCACTACCATTGATCAGGTGCTGATTTGATCTTGGTAAGCCCTATGACATTTTATTTATTTATTTATTTATTTGTTTATTTTGATTTTTAAACCCTTCCCTGGCTTTTCAATTCCACACTTTGCTACAAACTTCAAAATAATAGACCAACTTAACAATCATAAACCAGGTCTGGATATACTCTTCATGGACTTTGATTAAATACTTTCTGTTTTCTGACCCAGGTGTGAGGAAAGCATCTGGAGCTGTACTAATGGGTAAATGGTATAGAGAAGTAGATTCCAGTTGGATATGAGGAAGAAAAATCGATTAGAATTAAGCATATGTAGAATGGGCCACCTCAAGAGGACATGAACTCCCTTCCACTGGAGATCTGCAAGCAGAGGCCAGCTAACCACTTTTTGGGGGGATGTAGAAGTGATGCATCTTTGTCATATTCAAGCTGGGCTTTTTTGAATGGACTTTAAGTAAACAACAATCATTTCTTGGGGAATGGGAAGATATCTGCATAGGTACAATTTTGTCCAGTGAAGACCTAAGATTTCTTCTGATGTGCTATGATTCCACTTGCAATTTCTTGTACGTCTATTAACAGAGATAGTGACATTACTGCTTGCCTTCAGCCTCCTGGTTTAGAGATGAAAAAAAATCACATTTTAAGCACTTATTATGTGCCAAGCACGATGCTAAGCACTGGGGATCCAAATAAAAAAGTAAAGGCTGATCTTTTCCTCAAAGAACTTACATTCCAATGGAGAAATAAAACATATAAAAGTATGATGACCAGGTGGCCAGCAATGAGTACAGTTGTGTAATTTCTAACCATAAGAATGCAAATCAAAGTCTCCAAGTCATAAAGAAATAGGTTTACTGGGAGATGGTCAGTCTCACAATAAAGCCAGACTCCTGGTCAAGATCTTAAGACCCTGATCATTGTGAGAGGACTTCTTTTATCTCCAAAGAATTAGACAAATTTTATACCAGTACAAAAATAGTCTAAGACAATAGTTATACCCATCTAAAAATAGAGGCATATGGAAGCAATGTTCATTGGTTAGGGCAACTAGGAAATACTTCTTATTGGTACAAGAAGTCATTTGACAATGACTTAAGAGTCACTTGATAGAGGATGAGGAGTGGGGGAGCCTGGACTAGTGACACAAAAGATAAGAGTGGGTAATGTTGGGTGGTACCAGGCTTTGAACCCAGGGCCAGACATAGTGACATATACTGGATCACAAGTTCAAGCTCATAATTATTGCTGATGGTGCATTGTATAGCAAATTTAAAAGTTAAGGCCCCAAACTGAGGCCTGTACTAACAATGATTACCTGTGCTAAAGCAGTTATTTACTCAATTCAAAATCTTAATACTTATTCTAGAATAATCACAAAAGGCCTACTAAAATCATTACTTATGCTAAATATCTTAGAATTGTAATTATGACTATCTAAAGACTAATGCTAATATTAACATCTAATCTTCATATAGGGGATTTTTCACTCATAGTACTTTGATCTGGAAAAGATGGTGCCTGGTCACAATTCACAAGGAGACTGGCATTCTATATTAAGGGAAGAAAGCAGAATTGATTTGATTATGGTTCATGATTTCATGATTGGGTAGAAGAGGAGACAGAGGAAAGGGTACAGTAGCAAGTCAAATTTGTGACTTAGGTGAAGTGACTGGAAAAGAGGAAGTGAAGGAAAGCTTGGTTAGAGAAGTCCTCAAATAGGGTTTTGGAGTCAGTCACTACTCAAGAAAAAGAGTCTGAGGAAGAACTTCCTTTAAGGGATGTTATCTAGTATTAGTGGCAAAGAGTTTAGAGGAAAGGATGTAAAGGAGTTTGCAAGAGAAAAAGGAGATATATTTCTTTGACAGAGATGGGACCAGACTGCTTACCATTGGCCGAAAATAGTATTTCTTAAGACAGCAGGCTCTAACATTTTTCTGATGGAGAGATTTCCCCAGAATTTTATATTCACCCATCCTGGGGTGAGGGAATAGTGATAAAAATGTGGACATGCGACTACTGCTAACTGTAGTTCCCTTTTCTTTAGGAATTCTCTATTAGCTGAAAGGAAAGCATATAGAATCTATATGTCACAGTAAAGGAATATTGTTCAAATAAAGTTTTAAGACTGATTATTAGAGTATAACCATGGAATTGGAGAAGGCTGCCTTAAAGCTGGCTCAAATATAATTGTGGAAGTAGGTGAAACATCTTTTCCATCATCTCTGGCTTTTTTTCTTTNATATGTAGGACTAGCATTTACATAGTCCATTAAGGTTTGTGCTTCACAAATGCTATCTCATTTTATTCTTTGACAAACTCGGGAGAGAGGTGCCATGATTCTCTCTCTCTCTCTCTCTCTCTCTCTCTCTATCTTTCTTCTTTCTTCCCTCCTTCCTTCCTTCCTTCCTTCCTTCCTTCCTTCCTTCCTTCCTTCCTTCCTTCCTTCCTTCCTTTCTTTCTTTCTTTCTTTCTTTCTTTCTTTCTTTCTTTCTTTCTTTCTTTCTTTCTTTCTCTATATTCTCATATGCCCTGTATTCAAGTACTCTTTACATCAAAACCTAACTCTTAGGAAAGGAACTGATAGAGATAGACTTAAACACATCCACACTGCTGCCCCATGCCTGGAATGTTCTCCTTCCTCATTCCTCTTGGAATTCCTCGTTCTCTTCAAGGTTCAGAGCAAGTGCTATTTCCTATACAAAGTTTTCAGATTACTCATTACCTGTACTATTTGTTAATGCTTCCCTTACCAAATACTATATTTTAACTTTGTATGTATTTTGTATTTTGGCTAAATGAGCTTTTAGGGTCTAACTCTGACATTCTGTTCTTTACACATGATTCTTCATATCTTCTCTTTGTGCCTTTGCCCTGGTCATACCAAATGATAGTAATATACTCCCTCCTCAGTTTCACTTCCTTTCTCTTTTCCTTCAAGACACAGCTCAGACCTTACCACATGAAACCTTTCCTGAATCTTAATCCTGCCACTTGCTAGTGCCCTCCTTCTCAAACTGTCTTGTAATTGCTTTGCTTTTGTTTTTCTTTATTAATTTTGTAAAAAAAAAAAAAAAAAAAAAAAATACGCACACACACACACATGCACACAGATATATATATATATATACATACATATATATATATATAGTTGTCATCTTCCCTATTAGAATGTAAGCTCCTTGAAAGAAGGATTCTTTCATTTGTATTTGAATTTTAAGCACCTGACACATAGTAGAAGCTTAACAAGTACATTTTGATTTACTTGCTCTTTTATATGTGTACACCTTATTCCTCCTTCCAGTAAACTCCTTGACAGCAAGAAATCTGCTTTTTTTCCCTCACATTGTATTTGGCACCTCACAGGTACTCTGTCAATGTTTGCTCAGTTGTATTAAACGATATTAATCTCCAATTGTGTCATCATCGAGTAAGTCAGAGAGGTTTCATTTCATCAGGGACCTTTCTCAATGCTCCAGAAATCCCAATATGCAATGGGTCATCAGCTCAATCACTGAAAAGGCCAATCTTACAACAAGCAACCTTCTGCTCTCATTTCAAATTCATAAGTGACTATCCCTACTGAGAAGAGAATGAGGCTACCTGATGTGAACATTCCAGTTCATAGAGCAGTTACAGTTCTCTTGTAGATTAATAAAATGGCATTTTGAATTATAAGCAATTTTCTTATGGATTTGGTTAGTGTGGACCTGTCTACCATGATAGTAATGCTTCTGAAAAACACTGAATTTTCAATTCTGAACTATATTTATTCCACCAAGGTTGCTCTGCACCTACTTGTAGGATCTAGTTTCAAATCTCCTGCCAGCCTTCTCTGTGCCTTATTACAAATGTTCTTAAGCCTGTCTCATTTAGGAAGGGTTGAAAGAGAGGTTATTTTCAGATGGCATAAGAGACATATGGTTAAATAGGCTTTTTTCAGCTTTTGGATGGGAGGTTGTTAATTCTGTAGTGCAGTTCAAAGTTCCTTTTCAGTAACATTCCATAATTTAACTCAGACTGATAGCTCAATAGGAAACAAATCAAGACTTACACATTTCTTTTAACTTCCCACAATGGAAGACAAAACACACAGAGACACGTATGTGCCTGTACACACACACACACACACACACACACACACACACACATTCACTCCTTCCTCTCTCCAGCCACTCAACTAATACACATATTTTAGTTAATTCGTATCAGGGCTGACAAATGATATGCTTGCCTCATTTATCTCCCTCCACTTTGTTAATATGTTTATTTGAAGTGCTTTCCACATATCAGGTAATACAACCAATAGCAATAGTTTAAATTTGAAGACTGCAGCCCCTTAGAATTAAAGGCTCTAAAGACAATGGAGTGATCCATTGGTAGGGCTTCAGTTGAAGACCTGGGAGTGACAGGCTATTTGGTGAACAATTTACTGAGTCTCTCAAGACCCTTCCTTCCTCCAACTACAGCCATTGTTAAAGTCATTCTATTAACCTTAATAGGTTTGCTCTCAAAGGACTTCACTTAGAAGATTTAAATGTGAACTCTGTCATATGTCAGCCTACAACCGAACTTAAATAACTAAACTAATAAAGCAAATGTAATGGATCAAGCTGTGTATCCACCAGTCCAGAGTTTTGAGTCCCCTTTTCATTTTGGTAAAGATATCTATAGACCTTCAAAGCATGACAGCTGAAATCTGGCAGGAGAATAGCGTTCTTTATCCTCAGACCATCAACATTGCTTCTGTCTCTTTATATTGTTGCAGCAAACTTCCTCACTCCAAAATTGGCCCATAGAGTTCTTACCTCTGAACATGCAGTCCATTATGTGGCACCTATGGATAGCTAGTTAAACAGAACTACTACAAAGTAGATAAAGCATAAATTCAAATAATGGGGTGTTTTCTGAATTAGGGATTTTAATGTGGATTTGAAATCACCTGAAGTGTTGATATAAAATATGATTAGGATGGCTGAGTATTTTTTTAAAAGTTAATTTTGGGGATCAGCTAGGAGGCTCAGTGGATGGAATACCAGGCCTAAAGATGAGAGATTCTGGATTCAAATCTGGATTCAGATTCTTCCTAGATAGGCAAGTTACTTAACCACCATTATCTAACCCTTACTGCTCTTCTACCTTATAACTTATATATAGAATTGATTCTAAGATGGGAGGTAAGGGATTTTTTTAAAAGTGCATTTTGGCATGGAATAAGAAGAAATATTCCTTCTTTACTAAGAAGCTTATATATAAACATGCATATATTTCATTTTATCAGATAATTACTAATGTATTAGAATAGGGGAAAAAACCCCTTAGAATTCATGTAGTCTAACCTCCTATCCAAATCAAGTATCTCTTCCATAGCATTCCTGACAAGTAGTCATTCAGCTTTTGCTTGCATACTACCAGTGATCTTAAATGCCAGCTGAATTGAATTTTCTTGCCTCACAAAGCATCTAATTCCACTGTTGGACAATTCTAGTTAGGAAGTCCAAGAAAAATAAGCCTCCTTTTAAGTTTCACTCATTTCCCCTAATTCTGCTTTCTGGGGCAGCACAAAGTAAGTCTAATTCAAGACGAATTATATTTGCATTAGAGATAGTATTAAATTCATAAAGTTCTACCTAGTTGCATTTTAGTGCTACTGATCAAATGGTTAAGTTATATACAGGCAGGCACTTGGTTTTCAAGAGCCTTATCTAGGGAATTTTACATAATAAAAATGGAGGTGAAGAGCTGGTCATTGTTGAGAAAGTTAGTTTTGACCTAAGTTAATGAATCTTTCCCTTTTTCTCCTTTTCTTTCATTTTCCCTCCTATTGTTACAATAAAAATTACCTTTCCCTAAGGATGATCTTGAGTAGGTATTTATCTGATTAAAATATTCCATGGTAAAGGGTGAATAATAGCTTTGAAAGGGTGGGTGGGTGAGTGAAGGGAACCTTCTGTATTAAGAAATGACCCAATCCTTTCCATTTTCTTCCTTTAACCACAAATTGATACTTCAAATCAGCATTAGTAGCTTTCAACAACTTATTACCTACCTACCCTCCCTCACCTATACAAGTGAGCAAGTGGCTCTCTATTAAGAAAGTCATTCAAAACTGAGTCTCACTGGGGAAAGAGTGTGGATGTCATTGTAAATATGTAAATACTCTATCAACAATCCCTGAAGGAGAGGTGTTTCTAGGTCCATAAGAGAGACATAGTTTTATATTTACATAGTTCCTTTCATTCTGAAACTTAAAACACTGCTGAAATTTATTCTTTCAACAATACTTACATCTAAAGTAGTAACTCATAACCTTTTTTCATCAAAGAAATACATTTTAAAATGCTTTATCATATTTTAAGATGCTCAGTAAACTCTCACATATTGTTCTAACCCAAATTCTGTTCTCTGGTCCAGTTATTTTCCTCCCTATCTCCAGAACACACCATCCTAATCCCTACCAGAAAGTCTTCATTTATGCTATACTTCCCATCAAAATCCAAAGAATACTTTCTTATTCTTAATTATTTTTTGCATTGTGGACCCCTCTGGGAGTCTGGTAAAGCTTATGGATTATTTCTTAGAACATTTTTTTAAATATATAATATGAAATATGATCACAAAGAAAACCAATTAAATTGAAAAACATTGATCAAAATACGTTAAAATAAGTGCACAGACCCCCACATTATGAACCTCTGATCTAGAGGAATCATAGTGTGAAGGAAGGAGGGATAGATTCAAAATTAAATGACTTCCATTCCAGGCTCTGCCATTTACTGTGGGCCCTTGGTCAAATCACTTTACTTTCTCATCTTTCAAATGACAGGACAAGACAAAATAAATTCAAAGGTCCACTCCAACTCTGAATCTATGAACTTCTGATTTTTAAGGTCTCTTCTGAAAGTTATAGAAGCTGTGATAATAAAATATTGCGATCTATCTCAAATCACATAGTAGTCATTCTCTTTTCTATACATAAAAGTCCCATGCAACTTGAATCCTATTGCCATGGAGTCCTAAACAAAATTTAGCTTAGCCCAAGGATTCTTAAGTTTTTTGTGTGTATCATGAACCCCTTTAGAAGTCTGATGAAGCCTAGAACCCCTTCTCAAAATAATTGAATATCATTGCAATCATTCAAATAATTGAAATCATTGCAAGAAACACTAAATTTCACTTAGAGGTCAGTAAAAATAATGTTTTTCCCCCATGTGAGTTCATGGACCCCTTAAAAATCTTTCCATGAATCCCAGATTAAGAACCCTTGGTTTAGACAATAGCATATTAGTAAACCTGACAAAATGTTCTCCTGAAGAATTAATTATTTAGGCAGATTGAATAAAATGTTACCTCTTGGTTTTAGACATGCAGTGACTTCTTCTAGAACTCAACCATCAGAATTCCTTTATTTGCCTTTAAGTGTTCTATAATACCCAAGCACTAACATAATAATTAAAATTATGATTATGATGCTGCTAGTAGCTTTAATAACTTTATTAAATCAAAGTTGTAATAGTAAAGAGAGGGAAAGGTAGAAAAGAAGTAGAGAGGTATTTAGCTTACTAATCTATTAGCAACCATGATGGATTTAAGTTTACCACCACCAAGAGGTCATCCATCCTCCATCCTCCAGCCAGATGTAAGAAATAAAATGAATATAAAAGGATAGCTTTAAAAATATTATGGTATTTATAGATTTATTAGTAGCCATTAGGGAATGAAGCCACATGCCATGCTAGCTAAGTAAGTTTAAAAGATGCGCACCTTGCCTGCTGCCTCCATGGTGAATAGATAGCAAAAAGAGAAAGTGCAAGTCCAGTCCCCGAATTTTATCCTCATGTCTACATCATTATGTAACTGTCTATGTCATCATGTAAGATAGGAAGCCAGTGGGCTTGTGGGAAATGTAGTTCAGAGACCCCAAAATTCCAATAATACAGAAGACCACAAAAACCTCCTGGTCACCACTTATAAGCTCTTTTCTCCACTCACTAACTCTCACATATCACATCTCAGAAACCAATCATAGTTTCTTAATTTGCCTGGACAGCTCAGAGGGGCAGTGCCTGTGGAATCAGTTTCCTGTCTCTTAAATTCCGTTGTTCTTAACTTTCACAGAGAGCTTATCAATACCTGAATTTACACAGTGATCTTTGACCTCCAGGTCACAGAGAAATGATGTTAAGCAAAGCAACATACTGGAGAGAGAAATTCTCTTCCAACACTAATACATTGGATGTTACCTGTTTTCAAGATTCAATTGGACAACAGTTATCCAATTTGAGGTGGTTCCCAGAGAAAGAATCTAATTTTATATAAATTTCAGCTCTGGCCAAGATGAATAAGGCTTCTACCCATAACAAACCCATGGTGCTAAGAACTCCTGTATAGTTGGCCCACTCTGTGGGGATGTTATTGAAATTACCTCCTATCATTAGAAGTATAATAAACTCCCCCTTGCTTACATTTTCTATCATATATATAAATATCATATGTTGGGGTGGGGTATATATTTGTTATAACACAGTGTTTGTGATGCCATAATATTCCTCTAGACCCCTAAATTTATGTTATTATTATATTATATTAATTATTATTATTGTATTATATTAGTTTTTAACTAATATATCACATGATCATTCTTCCTTGTGTAAATGGTATAACATAAAGCTATATTTGACACTTAGCTATCTCAGATAAAATCTAAATGGGAATTTGAACTAGATCCAAAGACTGATAGTTATCTGGATTTGTATATAAGACATTTATGTTTCACTGGGTCAATTGGTCCAAGAGATATTGACTTTTCAAGTCAACCTGCCTTCTAAGATTATTGTTAGATTTAAGAGAACTGAAATATTGATGGGAGAGGACTTACTGTTTGTAAAGAAGTCTTCCATTTGTCTTTTTTTCGTATCTATGCATCTTATTCTTAAATTATGAAGCACTTATGGATAGCATTCATAAAATCTAGCTTATGAGCTGGTTCAACATTTCTAACCTTGTTATGCATTTCAGGCTATTTCATAGCTGTGAAACTGTGAAACTGTTACCACACAAGTTCATTTTAACTGGGCTTGTTTCCATATAATGAAAAACTAAGGGAGAGGTAAAGATTTTAAATCATGTTTTTAAAGAATTTGTTTTCTATAATATATATATATTAATTTATGCATGTATTATATATACATATATACATGCACAGATCAAGGCTTCATACTATGTGAATGCATCTTGGTTTTATGAAGTTGATTTGCTCTAATTGGATTAGGTAGAAATTTATGAACACTTGATTTGTGGGAGAGGTGGGAATCAGTCACTTTGGTAAAACAGCATGTACTTATGTAGTCTAGGATGGATGCATTTAAAGAAAGAATCCTCAGGGTTTGGTTGGAGGTCTAAGTCAGTGCTTCCTTGTCATCTAGACATAAAAAAAATCCAGCCCAAGAGTAATGAATGCTGGAGGGGATGTGGCAAAATTGGGACATTAATGCATTGCTGGTGGAGTTGTGAACTGATACAACCATTCTGGCTAGCAATATGGAACTATGCTCAAAGGGCTATAAAAGAATGCCTGCCCTTTGATCCAGCCATACCATTATTGGGTTTGTACCCCAAAGAGATCATAGATAAACAGACTTGTATGAAAATATTTATAGCTGCGCTTTTTGTGGTGGCAAAGAACTGGAAAAGGAGGGTATGCCCTTCAATTGGGGAATGGCTGAACAAATTGTGGTATATGCTGGTGATGGAATACTATTGTGCTAAAAGGAATAATAAACTGGAGGGGTTCCAGGTGAACTGGAAAGACCTCCAGGAACTGATGCAGAGTGAAAGGAGCAGAGCCAGAAGAACACTATACAGAGAGACTGATATACTGTGGTAAAATCGAATGTATTGGACTTTTATACCAGCAGCAATACAATGACACAAGACAGCTCTTAGGGATTTATGGTAAAGATGCTACCCACATTCAGAGGAAGAACTGCAGGAGAGGAAACATAGAAGATAAACAATTGCTGGAACGCATGGGTTGAGGCGGACATGATTGGGGATGGAGACTGGAAACGACCACACCAATGCAACTAACAACAATTTGGAAATAGGCCCTGAACAAGGGCACATGATACAACCAGTGGAAATGTGTGTTGGTCATGGGTGGGGGAAGAGCAGGGGGTGAAGGGGAAAGTAGGGGCATGAAGCATGTAAACATGTTAAAAATGAATATTAATAAATGTTTTTTAAAAATCCAGCCCATGGGGAACTAGGATAATGGAAGTTTGGTAGAATTCCTTTAGATTTGGAAGATATCTTTTGGACATAGATTTATTCCCCTTGCAGATGTGGAAGAAAAGAGAAATAATGCCTATTCAAAAAAGTGAATTAGGATGATGGGACTTCTGGGTTAAGAGGGCCATAGTATAGAAGCAAGGATCTTCCTCCCTCACCACCTACCAATATAAAGTGCCTCAAAAGGACAAAACACCAAAATCAGATGTGCGAAGGGGCTCTACTGTAGGATGCAGTCATGAAGGTAGATGGGATTTGGGCATTTCCACACTATAAGGGGGTTAAATAACTCCCACCAAAGTATGAGCTGATCACTCCTCCCCCAACTCCACTTACAGTGCCAGAGTCAGAGCCAACACACCAGAATCAGAGTGAGCACAGGGCAATCTCTAGGTTCTTGGGAACTGACTGAGAACACCACAGACTTACCCCTGAGAGCAGCTAGACATGGGACCCCAGGAGGCTGAGAAATGTGGACCTTGGTTGCAGAGATAGAGCAGAGAGGGACATGTAAGCTAGAAGGTCAAGTGGTGTATAGACTTAAGAATCTCAAGATGCCGAAGGTAGTTAAGGACAGTTAGAACCAGGATATATAAGGGGGGAGTCCCCCAAGAAGATGATATATTATGGGTTTAGGGGTTCTAGGGTGGAGGGTGGTATGAATTAGCACTCCTTAGTCCTTAGCTATACCTCTTACCAGAAGTTTCCTTGTGCCTTATCCTGCTATTCTGAATATCATCTAATCCAGACTGTCCCTAATTGACCTGATTTCTATAGCTGTTATAAGATCCTATAAACGTTTGACTGAGACTAAACATCATCTACAGATCTAGAATCAACATCAGCTAAAATACAGCTAATGCTTACTCATTTACTTATTTAGTTAGGTACTTGAGCAATAGAGAAGGAAAGGAAAAGAAGAACTATAAAAGAGGCTTTGCCCAAGTCTTAGCTGTTAGTTGATAGAGACTTCCTAACCCTCATCCCTCATAAACCTCTCCTTTCCTTATTTGTTACCTCCTATTATTGAAAGTTACATTCATAGTTTCAGATAGCATTTGTACATTTTAATTAAGAAGATCAATATCAACAGACTTACCCTTAAGGAATTTTCATACTCCATTCTCAAGACTGACAGTTGGTTGTGAAGTTCAGCTTTGAGGGCCCAATTTGATTTTACCATTTATCCTTGATAGTGGACTTCACCTTTTAGCCTGAATCATCCCTTCCTGTGGGAACACCTCTACCATGAATCAAACCATCAAGGTGAGGAAGAATAATTCAATTCCTCTTGGAGAAACCCCCGACCTTTCCCCCTCAAACTAAAAGCAACAGAATTTGTGACATCGTGGGAGAAAGCCTGCTTCTCTACCCATCCCCCACTAACAGTCAGTGAGTCAGCACCTGCTCCCTTCAGCCTGTGCCTGTCAGCTCTTACAGGTGGTACACAGCAGATGCCATGAAGACTCAAAAAGAAGCCTCAGAGCAAAAACTGCTCATAGCTCAATACACAAAGAATGTGCCCTCCTCAATCAGACTTCTGTCTAGGAAGGGAAGAAAAAAACCAACAAAGCAATGACCATCAACACCCAAGAAATATAATCTATAAACACCAAAAAGAACAAGAGGAAGTCATTGACCCTGGATAATTTTTATGAAGAAAAAATCCAGACTACGAAGGAGACAGGAGAGGATAACAAACAAGTAAACACATCCAAACCTTCCCAAAAAATGGGAATTGGTCACAAGCTCTTGAGGAGCTTAGATTTGAGATTATGAACCAAATTAGAAAGATAGAAGAAACTTGGCAGCATAAGTGGGAAATAGTTAAAAAAAGAAACAGTTTAAAAGAAAAAAACTCCCACTTGGAAAAGGAAGCCCAGAAATAAAATGAAATGATAAGCAAATTGGAGACCAGAATAAAATAGGGGAAGCCATGAAAAGCAAGATAGACCAAACTGAAAAGGACAATAAAAAAATCATAGCTGAAAACCAGTCTTTAAAGACCAAAATTGGGTAAGTAGAGGCTATTGATCTCACAAGACAGCAAGAATTAATAAAGTAAAGACAAAAGAATGACAAAATAGAAGGAAACATAAAATATCTCACTGAGAAAATAACTGACTAGAAGACATCTAGAAGATCTAGAAGAAATTAGCGAGAAGAGAAAATTTGAGAATCACTGGTCTACCTGAAAACCTAGAAATGAATAGAAATCTTGACATCATATAACAAGAAATTATCCAAGAAAACTGACTTGATGTTCTTCAACAAGAAGGCAAAATAGATATTAAAAGAAACTAGCCTCTACATTAAATCCTCAAAAGACAAACCCCAGGAATGTAATTGCCAAATGCAAGAGCTTCCAAGAAGAAATTATTACAAGAAGTCAGAAAGAGATAATTCAGATATAAAGGTGTACCAATTAGGATTACACAGGATGTGACAAGTTACACACTAAAGGACCACAAGACTTGGAATATATTATTCAGAAAAGCAAGAGAACTGGGTTTATAACCAAGGATCACCTACCTATCAAAGCTGACTATATACTTTCAGGGAAAAGTATGGGCATTTAACAAAATAGAAGATTTCCAAATATTTGTAAAGAAAAGAACAGAACTAAATGTAAAGTTTGATATCCAAACAAAAAAATCAAGAGAAACATGAAAAGGTAAATAAGAAAGAGAGGGGGAAAAAATTTTAAGAGCTTCAATAAAGTCAAATTGTTTATATTCCTATATGGAAAAAAGTTATTTGTAATTCTCAAAAACTGTATTCACTATTACAGTAGTTAGAAGAATTATTCATAGGTAGAGGTTGGGGTACTAAGTGGTTTAAGAAGATATGCAAAAAAAGAGAAGGGGGAGAAATAGTAGATGGCACCAAGAGAAACTTGAAAGAATAAAATAGGATAATCTATACCACACAAAGAGGTGCATGGGAGGGGGAAGGGGAAGAATACTATTATAAGATGGAGAGGAAGAGAGTGGTAATAGGTAATACTCAAACATTACTCTCAATGGAATAAATTCTGAGAGGGAAGAGCATCTAGCTCTATTGGGGTATCAAATTCTATCTTACCCTACAGGAAAGTTGAGAGAGAAAAACTAAGGGGAGTAGTGGGGCAGGGAGTACAAAAATAGAGAGAAAGAGGGGGGAGAATTTAATAAACCCTAAAAAATAAGAGGGGAATAAAAAGGAAAGGGAAGGAAAATAAGGATGGGGAACTGATTAAAAGCAAACCATGGGTCTAAAAGGAAATAGTGAAAGAGGAAAGGGCAAGAGTAGGAGAGGAAATCAAAATATTGGGGAATACATAGGTGGTAATCATAACTCTGAATGTGAATGGGATGAACTCACCCATAAAACAGAAGCAAATAGCAGAATGGATTAGAAACCAGAATCCTACCATATGTTGTCTACAAGAAAGACACATGAGGCAGGTAGTCACACACAGGGTAAAAGTAAAAGACTAGAGCAAAATTTATTGGGCATCAACTGAGAAAAAGAAGGCAGGAGTCTCAATCATATCTGACTAAGCCAAAGTAAAAATAGATCTGATCAAAACAGATAGGGAAGGTAATTACATTCTGATTAAAAGCAGTATAGACAGTGAGGAAATATTAGTACTCAACATGTATGCAACCAAATTTCTAAAGGAGGAACTAGTGGAACTTAAGGAAGAAATAGATATTACAACTATAATAGTGGGAGACCTGAACCTTCCTCTATCAGATATAGATAAATCAAAACAAAAAATAAATAAGAAAAAGGTAAGAGATGTGAATGAAATGTTAGAAAATTTAGAATTAATAGATATGTAGAGAAAAATAAATAGGGACAAAATGGAATACACCTTTTAAGCAGCACATGGTACATTCACAAAGACTGATCATGTACCAGGGCATAAAAACATGGCAAACAAGTGCAAAAGAACAGAAATAATAAATGCAATCTTTTCAGATCATAATGCAATAAAAATAATAATTTGTAAGGATATATGGAGGAGCAAATCAAAAATTAATTGATAATAAAATAATATGATTCTCCAAAATCGGTTGGTTAAAGATCAAATCATAGAAACAATTAATAATTTCATTGAAGGGAATGACAATGATGAGACATCCTACTAAAATCTCTGGGATGCAGGCAAAACAGTACTAAGGGGGAAATTTATATCCTTGAGTGCATATATTAACAAATTAGGAAGGGCAGAGGTCAATGAATTGGGCATGAAAATTAAAAAACTAGAAAGAGAACAAATTAAAAATCCCCATATAAAAAGTAAATTAGAAATACTAAAAATTAAAGGAGAAATTAATAAAATTGAAAGTGAAAGAACTATTGAATTAATAAATAAGACTAGAAGCAGGTACTTTGAAAAAAACAAATAAAATAGACAAAGTACTGGTTAATCTAATAAAAAAAGGAAAGAAGAAAACCAAATAAACAGTATCAAAGATAAAAAGGGAGACTTCACCTCTAATGAAGATGAAATTAAGGCAATCATTAAAAACAAGGCATCAAAGAACTCCTTAAGAAAAAATCCCCAGATGGGTTCACAAGTAAATTCTATAAAACATTAAAAGAACAACTAACCCCAATAATATACAAACTATTTGACAAAATAAGCAAAGAAGGAGTTCTACCAAATTCCTTTTATGACACAAATATGGTACTGATTCCAAAGCCAGGTAGAACAAAAACAGAGAAAGAAAACTACACACCAATCTCCTTAATGAACATAGATGAAAAAATCTTACATAGAATACTAGCAAAAAAGATTCCAGCAAGTGATCATGAGGGTTATTCATTATGATCAGGTGGGATTTATACCACTGAACCATTCAAGGATGGTTCAATATTGGGAAAACCATTCACATAATTGACTATATCAACAAGCAAACCAACAAAAATCACATGATTATCTCAACAGATGCAGAAAAAGCCTTTGACAAAATACAACACTCATTCCTATTGAAAACAATATAAAGCATAGGAATAATAGGGCCTTTCCTAAAAATAATAAAAAGAATATATCTAAAACCATCTGCAAGCATCATCTGCAATGGGGATAAATTAGAAGCCTTTCCAATAAGATCAGGTGTGAAACAAGGATGCCCATTGTCACCTCTATTATTTAACATTTAATTTAATTTAACATTGTACTAGAAACACCAGCAGAAGCAATTAGAGAAGAAAAAGAAAGTGACGGTATTAAAATAGGCAGTGAGGAGAACAAGCTATCACTCTTTGAAGATGATATGATGGTCTACTTAAAGAATCCTAGAAAATCAACTAAAACACTAGTGGAAATAATCAGCAACTTTAGCAAAGTTGCAGGATACAAAATAAACCCACATAAATCATCAGCATTCCGATATATTTCCAACACATCCCAATCAGCAAGAGTTAGAAAGAGAAATTCCATCTAAAATCACCCTAGACAATATAAAATACTTAGGAATCTATATGCCAAGATAAACACAGGAATTATAGGAACACAACTACAAAACACTTTCCACACAATTAAAACTAGATCTAAACAATTGGAAAAATGTTAATTGCTCATGGGTAGGAAGAGCTAATATAATAAAAATTACAATCCTACCCAAATTAATTTACTTATTTAGTGCCATTCCTAACAAACTACCAAGAAATTTTTTACTGAATTAGAAAAAAAAAACTATAACAAAGTTCATTTGGAAGAACAAAAGATCAAGAATATCAAGGGAAATAATGAAAAGAAAAATGTGAAGGATGGGGGACTAGCAGTACCAGATCTTGTTTGTTTTGAATTCAGGGAAGTGCTATTTGGAAGTGTCTAGCAGACTCCCTATGGACACGTGGGAACTTTGAGACTACATTTCCCGTGATTCCTATGGGTTTCTGGTTTAAGGCATGGGGACGTCAAGCGTCCCCATGTATGGGGCACTTTAAATTTGGAGGAGGGCCAAGAGAAACCCTCTTTCTGGGTTTTGCAGAGTGGCTGGCTGGCGTACAAGAGAGACAAGATGGGCTCCAGCGGTAAATTTAAAAGATAGTCAGGTGTGGTCATATATATTTTACCAACATGGCCATGGTTTTAATTAAACTACTAATTTTTCTTATTATATCAGTCTTTATCATTTTTAATCTTAACAATCTAAAACTGTACTATAAAGCAGAGGTCATCAAAACAATGTGGTACTGATTAAGAGATAGAAGGGGAAATCAGTGGAATAGACTGAGGGAAAATAACCTCAGCAATACAGTGTATGATAAACCCAAAGAGCTCAGCTTTTGGGACAAAAATCTACTATTTGACAAAAACTGCGCCAAAAACCCTACGCCAAGATAAAATCAGAATGGGTGAATGACTTGAATTTAAAGAAGGAAACTATAAGTAAATTAGGTGAACACAGAATAGTATACCTGTCAGATATTTTGGAAAGGAAAGATTTCAAGATCAAGCAAGAATTAGAAAAAAAATTAGAAAATGTAAAATGAATAATTTTGATTACATTAAATTAAAAAGGTTCTGTATAAACAAAACCAATACAACCAAAATTAAAAGGTAAATAAATTGGGAACAGATATTTATAAAAATACCTCTGACAAAGGTTTAATTACTCAAATTTATGAGAAGATAAATCAATTGTACAAAAAAATCAAGCCATTCCCCAACTAATAAATGGACAAGGGACATGAATAGGCAATATTCAGATAAAGAAAACAAAACTATAAATAACCACAAGAAAACGTGTTCTAACTCTCTTATAATTAGAGAAATGCAAATCAAAACAACTCTGAGGTACCAATTCACACCTAGCAGATTGGCTAACATGACAGCAAAGGAAAGTAATAAAAGTTGGAGAGCATGTGGCAAAAGAGGGACATTAATGCATTATTGGTAGAGTTGTGAATTAATCCAAGCACTCTGGATGGCAGTTTGGAACTATGCCCTTTAAAAGACTGCCTGCCCTTTGATCCCGCCATGCCACTGCTGGGTTTATAGCCCAAAGAGATAATAAGGAAAAAGACTTGTACAAAAATATTTATAGCCACACTTTTTGTGGTGGCAAAAAATTAGAAAATGAAGGGCTGCCCTTCGATTGAGGAATGGCTAAACAACTTATGGTATCTCTTGGTGATGGAATACTGTTGTGCTCAAAGAAATAATGAGCTGGAGGAATTCCATGTGAACTGGAATGACCTCTAGGAATTGAAGCAGAGTGAAAGGAGCAGAAGCAGGAGAACATTGTACACAGAGACAGATACACTGTGGTACAATTGAATGTAATGGACTTCTCTACTAGCAGCAATGTAATGATCCAGAACATTTCTGAGGGACTTATGAGAAAGAATGCTATCCACATCCAGAGAAAGAATTGTGAGAGTAGAAACACAGAAGAAAAACAACTGCTTGATCACATGGTGCGATGATTGGGGATGTAGACTCTAAATGATCACTCTAGTGCAAATATTAATAATATGGAAATAGGCCTTGATCAGTGACACATGTAAAACCCAGTGGAATTGTGCATTGGCTACAGGAAGGGTGTGGGAGGAGGGTGGGAAAGTACATGAATCAAGTAACCCTGGAAAAATTTTCTTAATTAAATAAAATTTTAAAATAAAAAAAATTGATGATGGCATTGCTAGAGGGCCATGAGTGATTTTTTTTGGCCAGGAGAGGTAATAAATTTTATATTAGCATACTTATTGGAAAAGCTCTAATAAAGCTACCAAATGGGTTAATAAATTTAAGTCAGAAAACTGCAAAAAAAATAAATAAATAAGTGAATTATATCCTTTTAACTTTATTTTACATAATTCTAGATTATCTCCAATTTATTTTACATAGCTTGTCTGTATATAGTCATTTGTAATTAATCTCCCCCATTAGATTGTGAACTCTTTGGAAATAAGGAATATATTTTACTTTTCTTTGTATTTCTAGTGTTTAGCATAGATCCTGGAACATAATAAGTACTTAATTAATGATTAATAAATAAAAATTATTAAAAATAAATTCACTAGTGTTTTGTGGCATTCTAATTCTGAACCCGAATCATTAGAATAGCTTGAGTTAGGCCTGGCCCAAAATAGACCTCAAGGGGCCATCTAGACCAATCCCCTCATTTTACAGATGAGGAAGTTTAAAGTCTTGGGAGATGAAAGGATTTGCCCAGGTCACATAAGGAATAAGTGACAGAATCATCCCAACTTCTGAGGAACTTTTTTCTAAAGAAGAAAGTGGGTGATTGCGATCTACTTGCATTCATCCTTCCATCCATCCATTCATTCATTTAGCATTATGCTAGTGTAATGCAACGTGGCTAACAGAAACTTTTTGCTTCTGTAATTTCTAATGGTCACAAAATGTCAGTTAAACATCTTAGAATCTTCAGAAAGCCAGTTAGAACTTAAAACTATAAATAGAGGTGAAGTTCCAACTGACAAGGCTTTTGCCTTCTGGCTTTCACTGTGGCCGGAGGCTTTTACTTTGGCTTAACCTGTTGGCTTTGGCCTATTTGCTTCGACTTTGGCCGGTGCTTATTTTGTTTTGGGGAAATTTGGATCTATCTCATTTCTCTGGACCTCTCCCTGATCTCCCATCTCCATCCCTCCCCTTCCCTGATTTTCCTTTGGGTTCTGGTTGGAAGGGAGGGCTTGGTGATTGAACATAGTGGGTTTTAGTTTCTTTAGATAATTGGAGTATCCTCAAATAAGTTATCCCTAGGTTTGATAAAGATTTTACTTAAAAGGCAGTCAAATCTTCCTGACTGGGAAAGCTGGACTCTCTCTGTCTAAACCTCTCTGAGACCCATCCCCCACCCTCACCCCTCTCCCTAGCAGCAGTTAAAAAATCCTGAACCTCCTCCCCTTCTGACTGACCCTGGTATTAATAAATCCCCTTATTACCTGTTCAAACCCTCTGGTGAGTCATTGTGTTGAAAATTAAGACAAGGGCTCAAGGGGAAGGAATCATTTTTCTTCTATTTTCTTGAGGGGAGCTGGGGGCATCCATCTTGGCAGGAAGTGCCCACCCTAGACTTCCTCCAGCATCAGTTTGACTGGCAGGGAGGGGCCCTCTCAACTCCTCCCTCAAGAGACTTTGAAACTAACAAGAGAAACCCTCCAGTCAAACCTAAAGGTTTATTACTGGCCTTAGTTCCTCCCTGTATCCTCTGTCTCAAGCCTCTGGGAATAAACCTGTTTGAGCTGCCCTCT
This sequence comes from Gracilinanus agilis, assembly GCF_016433145.1. NCBI lineage: Eukaryota > Metazoa > Chordata > Mammalia > Didelphimorphia > Didelphidae > Gracilinanus > Gracilinanus agilis. The sequence continues at coordinate 104,644,068 of NC_058134.1, forward strand.
CCTACATACCCTATTTCCCTTATCTCCTATATACCTTCCCTTACCTTCATTCCTCCTCCAATCACCTTATAATCACCTAATATCTCCTTTATCCTTCCTCACACCCAAATTGCCTTTGAGACCCACTCAGATTACCTTATTTACTTCTTGATAACACTAGACAATGGGGAAGCCATGTATCTTATTGTAATTGAGCTTAAATCTGGGAGAGAGGAAATTAATGTCACACAAATATTCTACATTATAAAATAAAAATGGAATAGTTGGAATATGAAATGTAATAAAGTGGGAGCATATAAGTGAAGAGTAATATTTTAGATCATAGGATAAAAAGATAATTTCCCATTTTAAGGAAATCTATCTCTTTTAGTCCAACTCTATAATTAGATAAAGCACTTTGCAAACCTTAAGGTACTTTATAAATGCTAGCTATTATTAATCAAGCACAGTGGTAGGCACTGAGATCAAGGAAATCTTTATAGACAAATTTAGATTTGATCTCAACTTTGAAGTATAGCTATTTCAAAAGAGATGAGGAAGGAGATTCTAGACAGTAGGGGGGAACATAAGCAAAGGCCCAGAGAAAGGACAGTACAGAAAATATAAGAAGGAGAGCAAACTGTCCAGTTTGACCAGAGCACTTAAAGGAAAATAGTGTGAAATAAACTATAAAGGCATGGAAGAGGCTATGGAGAGTAATAAATGTCAAGCTGTCACTAATATGGAAATACATTTTGCCTGATTTCATATGTATAATATAGGTACCACATTTCTTGTCTTTTTGAAAGATTTTGAAACTGAAAATAAAAACATTTTTAAAAAGAATATTGGGGTCAGCTAGGTAGAAAAGTGGATACAGCACCAGACTTGAAGTTGTGAGGAGCTGGGTTCGAATATGGTTATTAGATACTTCTTAGTTATGTGACACTGGAAAAGTCATTTAACTCCAGATGACTGGCCCTTACTATACTCTTTTGCCTTAGAAATCATATTTAGTATTGTGGGTTTTGAAAGTGTTATGGCCAGGGAAACTGTATTCCCCCAGTTTACCTCAAGAATCCTTCTTCCTTACTTCCTGTTGTGGGATTGGTCTTGAATTGGACCAATCCCAAGCTAGGGAGAGGACATCCTCTCCACACTTCCAGGTGTGAGATTGGTCTATATAAGGACCAATCCCGCACCAAGGAGGGAATTTTGAATCTGAGAGGATTCAGGGTTTAACAGGGTTAGTCTATTTCAGGCAAGAGAGACTCTACAGTTTGTGTTTTTTTTTTATTATTAAAGTTTCTCAGATCTAAGACAGAGTTTGAGTTTTCCTTTATTCATTATTGTTCCTAAGACAGGAGGGAAGAGTATTTATTTTTTAAATTATTTTTTTAAACTCTTACCTTCTGTCTTGGTATTGGCTCCAAGGCAGAAGAGTTGGTAAGGGCTAGGCAATGGGGGTTAAGTGACTTGCCCAGGGTCACACAGCTGGGAAGTGTCTGAGGCCAGATTTGAACCTAAGACCTCCTATCTCTAGACCTGGCTCTCAATCCACTGAGCCACCCAGCTGCCCCCCCCTTTTTTATTTTAAATAACGGACTTGGCATCAGAAGATGTTAAGAAAAAAAAAATCAAGCCATAGAGTTTGGACTTTAAAAGGAGGTAACTGAAGGTTCATCAGTCAAGATTGTGGCATAACCAGATTTGCATGACAAACTGCTTAGGAGCAATAGGAAAGATGAGTTGAAAGGACAGAGTGGAGTTAGGTAAATGAGTTAGGACCCTACTTTAATATTAGAGGAAGGTAATAAGGAGAGACAGTATTAGAGAGGTAACAGTGAAAGTGTGAATGAGGAATTCAGTTTCAAGATTGTTTCAGTGACCTACCTGAAAATATGACCAGAGAGAAAAACCGTGTCATCTTACTTATTTCTCCATCCAATTTGTACCTTATTCCTGTGACTAAAAATCTTTTTTTTAAACATCCAGTTTAAAAAAATTTATTTGAGTTCTAAATTCTCTTCCTCCTTTTTACCGTTCCTCCAGTACTCCCTCCCACTCCTCTTCCCTCCCTGAGATGGTAAGCAATCTGATATAGATTTTACATGTACAATCATATAAAATATTTTTCCATATTTGACTAGGAATCTTTAAAGATGATGGCTTTATTATGTCAGTATTACAGACTTTAAGGTTCTGTGTAAATGCTGCCCATTACCTAATTATTCTAACATAAAAACTTTGTCCTGGAAGAATATTGTATTTAGAAGCAGTTATATGGCTCATTGAATAACCAGGCATGGATATAGTAGGTCCTGGGTTCAAATCAGACAATTCCTAGCTGTATGTCCCTAGGTAAATCACTTAACTTCAATTGCCTACCCCTTACCTCTCTTTTGCCTTGGAATCAATTCTAAGACAGAAGGTAAGTTGGTTGGTTTTTTTTTTGTTTGTTTTTTAAGAATATTATATCTTCATAAAGAAAAATTAACATCTTTTGAGTCATTCAAATACTCCTTTTTTATTTACTCTGTGTTATTCATAAGATAAGATTTTTGGAACATCATAAATACTTCCTGTAGATTAAGTAACATGTTGAAGTCATTTAAATAACAGTCATCCTGCTCTAAGCTCAGGATGGATATTAAACAACTCAAACTTCCCCCCAAATATTTATTAACCAACTACAGGAATTCCTTCCACATCAAGAGAATTAGGAGCATTGTGTCCCATGGTAAGGAAAATTCCTATAAATTATTTTTTACCTTTCCTTCCTACCAGAAAAGAATTCTGAATTTCTTCTTTTTCTTTTATGGGGTGCATAAAATATCTTATTGTAAAATTTGGGTTAAGTATTTGGTCAGAGGTGAAATAGTCTCTAAACTTTTTCTGTGTTATCTGCTGGCCTTTGCTTATTTTTGTCTGTGGTTTCTCCAAAACACCCCGCCCCCCAAATTCCCACTTAGTTTTCAATGCCAACCTACAATATATTGAAATTGTGTTGGAGAAAGTTGCAATGTGGAAGGGAAATCTGTGTTTAGAATTCAAATTTCCCATGCCAATATAATAAATGTCTATCACAACTGTTCAATATGTATTATTAGTTAATAATAAGGATAAATCATTGGAATTGATGATTAGTGAAAAGTACAGTCGCTCCTAGCCCCCAAATTGATTTTGGGATTATTAGATCTTTGCTTTTTTTATGATAGTGATGATAAAAAAAAATCAAGTTTCTAACTTCCTTAGATTTCCTGAAATTTTAAAACAGATTCTGTATCTCCACCTTTTTTCCCACTCCTCCCATCCTGCTTCAAACCTCTATAGATAACTGTTAGAACTCCCACCATCCTGAACCACTCAGTGTTCCATCTGTAAATTGCTTCAGCCTTTCTCTGAATGACCTAGCAGTCTATCAGTTCAAAGGAAGCCGTAACAAAAAAGATTTTGGAACTTAGCCCATTCTTTCAATCTTAAATTGTGCTCCTCTGCTGCCCTCTACTGTAGGAATTACAACAACCTCTGAAACTGCCAGAGTAAAACAATTTTCTAAGGTCAAAAAAGGGCTGGAACCAAGGGAGGGTTCCATATCCAGAACATACAGTGAAAAAAAGATGAAAAAAGAAAGGAGGTAACCCATACCTATTATAAAGTAAACAATACAGTGATAATTTAATTGGCATACTTCTTGGGAATAAAACTTCAAGACAAAGGAAACAAAATAAAAATTCATAAATTATAACAGACTGTTTTTGCATCTTTATGACAAAGAATGTCTTGTTGCCTAGTTTCTATTGGTCTCTAGGCATGTGAAAGTAAAAAGGACCCAAAATAGGAAAAAGTTGTGAATTTTTTCCATAAATGCTTTCCAACCCTTTCCCAACATCCTTCTATGATAGAGCTTTCCCTAAGAGATTGCCTCTCATTTATACCATGTATTAAGTTATGTGTGTGTTGTTTCCATTAAAATGGGAGATTCTTTTAGGCAGGGAAAGTTTTTTTCATCTTTTCTTTGTATCTCCAGAACTTAGCCCAGTGGTACATAACACATGCTTAATAAATGTCTGTGGACTAAGTAGCTTCCAGGAGTTCTTTTCCCAGGTAATCTCTCTCTACTAAAAGATGCTTCTTGGATTCTTTATTCTTTTCTCAGCAGAATTAGAAAGGATTTTATCAACCAATCAAGACATTCAGTAATGAAATGATTCCTCTTTTTGTAGAATATGGCTTTTAGAAGCTGAGATTCAGTCCAGCAAGATGATGACCATGCCTCCTAAATTTGGCTTCTGTTCATTTGTCAGCCTTGTGGAGAGAGCAATAGGGAGATGGAATTGAGAAAACTCTGAACAAGATCAAGACAACCTCTATTGGTTTGTAGAAAGAGCAATGCTTGAAATGGTATTGAAGGGAGTATAGTTTGACAATAAGAGAAATAAACAGGAGTTAAAGGGACTTTTCTAATCCTGCATGGGATAGAAGTTTTCATCTGAAAATTTTTTGTGTCTAAAAGGCCTTGACCCAAACAAAATAAATGCAACCAAGATTAAAAAGCAAACAGCAAACTGGGAGAAAAATCTTTATAGTAAGTGTCTCTGATAAAGGCTTAATTTCTGAAACATATAGAGAACTGAGACAAATTTGTAAGAATACAAAGCATTTCCCAACTGCCAAATGATCAAAGGACATATACAGTCAATTCTCAAATGAAGAAATTTAAACTTCTTTAGTTTATCTAAAGTCATCTAAAATAAATGCTCCAAATCACTATTAATTAGAGAAATGCAAATTAAGAGACTCTGAGGTACTATTTCACACCTCTCAGACTGGCTAACATAACAAAAAAGGAAAATAATAAATATTGGAGGAGATGTGGGAAGTTTGGCACACCTAATACACTTGTTGTTGGCCATGTGAACTGATACAACCATTCTGGAGAGCAATCTGGAACCATGCCCAAAGGCTATGAAATTGTGCATACCCTCTGACCCTGCTCAGTCTGCTCCCAAAGAGATTAAAGATAGAGGAAAAGAACCAACTTGTAGGAAAATATTTATAGGGTTCTTTTCTTGATGACAAAGAACTGGAAACTGAAAAGTTGTCCATCCACTGGGGATTGGCTGAACAAGTTGTGGCATATGGTTGTAATGGAATACTCTTTTGCCATAAGAAATGACAAACAAGATGATCACAAAAATAGCTGGAAAAATTTATAGGAAATGAGGTAAAGTCAAGAGAGCAGAACATTGTACACAGTAACAACAATAGTGTGTGATGATCAAGTGTGAATGACTCAACTTTTATCACCAAGACAAGGATCCAGAGACCCATGATGAAAAAGGCTATCCACTGCCATAGAAAGAACTGAAAAAGTCTGAACGCAGCTTGAAATATATTATTTTTCACTTTATTTCCTCTGTGAATTTTTCTCCTGTGTAAGCAATGTGTCTTGTTTTACAACATGATGAACATGGAAATGTGTATTTTGTGGTAACACATGTATAATTTATATCATATTACCTGTCCTGCTAACAGGGAGGGAGGAAAATAATGTGGTTTGCAAAATCTCAGAAAATGATTATTAAAGATTATATTGGCATATTATTTGGGGGGAAAGGTCTTGTCCCCTGAAATATGAAGACTTTCCTGAAGAAAGAAAACTGATCACAGCCAAAATTCTGGAAACTGAAAAATTTCCCTAGCTTTATAAGGAGAAAAGGAATAGAGAGGTTTGCTTTTTTCTTAGTTTAATATTAAATATAGAAAGGATAAGACTCCTTTCAAAAATGAAATTTAAGCCTCTGAGCTCTAAGCTAAAAACCAGAGGATATTTTTTAAGTATTTTATTTTTCCACAATTATATATAAAAACAATTTTTAACCTTCATTTTAAAAACATTGGGGGAGCAAATTTTCTCCCTTCCTTCTTCCACTCACTCCCACCCCCAGATATGGCGAGAAATCTGATATAAATTTTATATGCACAATAATGTTCAACATTTTCCCATATTACTTTGTGGAAGATAATTCAACCCCTGCCCCTCAAAAAAAGAAGAGAAAGAAAATTAAATATATTCAGGCTTCATCATTTTACATGGAGCCCCTCATGCTCACATGAGACTAGTGGGGAGTAGGCCTAGGAGAATAAATGCAAGAAGGGTACCTATGGGGCATAGTGGATGAAGTGCCAGGCTTGGAGTTGGGAAATTCTTGATTCAAATCTGACCTCAGATATTTCCTAGCTGCGTGACACTGGGCAAGTCACTTAACCCTATTTGCCTAGCCCTTGACTGTCTGTCTTAGACTTGTTACTAAGATAGAAAGGGTTTAAAAACAAAAGTAATTCAATAATATCCACAAAAGCCATTAGTAGGCCTATAGCATGAGCTTTGTGAATTTCCCTTCCATGCCTGAATGCTAGCCACATGCATTACTTGTACATGTGCCTTTTCAAATATATTCCCTAAACATCCTTAATAGTCTGATAGCTTGTAAATTCATAGAAGAATATACCTCAGCTTCATAGAGAAAATGTTTTATTGATACTCTTTATACTCTGCTATTTCAATAAATGCCTTTGCTTTAAAGTGAACACACAGAAAAGAGCTTATAAACTATGTTTTGGAGTGGACTCAGACTCAGTTTTTTGGACCAGAGTTATTGTTTCTGAGATCCTAAATACCTGAATTTTAAGACATTTTCTCTCTAATTGCATCTCACTATTTTATTCATTTTATATTTATGACTTCATTAAATATTTCCTAAATGTGTGTAAAAAATTTTAACAATCTTTTTTAAAAACTTTGCATTTCAAATTTTCCTTCCTGCCCCTCATGCCTCCTTGAAAAGGCAAGCAACTTAACAATACATATACGTGCTAAGTTATACAAAATATATTTCCATATTAGTCATATTGCAAAAGAAAACACAATTATAAAACAAAAAAAAATAAAGATTAGAAAAGTATGTTTCAATCTATATTCACAGTTTACCTACTCTCTCTTTCTGGAGGTGGATAGCATTTTTCATCATGTCTTTTAGAATTATTTTCAATCATTATTTTGATTAGAATAGCTATCTTTCAGTGGATCAACATACAATATTGTTGTTATTGTGTACAGTGTTCTCCTGGTTCTTCTTATTTCATTTTACAACAGTTCATACAAATTTTCCCAGATTTTTCTCAAACTATCCTGCTCTTCATTTTTCTTAGCACAATAGTATTCCATCGTAATCATGTACTAAAACTTATTAAGCTATTTCCCTATTGATGATCATCCTCTCATTTCTAATGACTTGCCACCACAAGAAGAACTGCAATAAATATTTTTGAGCTTATAGGCCTTTCTCTTTTTTCTTTAATCACTTTAGGGTAGAGACCTAGTAGTAGTGTTGGTGGGACAAAGAGCATGTTTTTACCTCTTTGGGTATAGTTTCAATTTTTGCTCCAGAATGGCCGGACTAGTTCATACCTCTAACAATGGTGCACTGTGTCTCAATTCTCCAGCATTAGTTGTTTTCTTTTTTTTTTTTAATTTAAACATTTATTAATATTCGTTTTTAACATGGTTACATGATTCATGCTCCTACTTTCCCCTTCACCCCCTGCACTCCCCCCACCCATGACCGACACACATTTCCACTAGTTTTGTCATGTGTCATTGATCAAGACTTGTTTCCAAATTGTTGGTAGTTGCATTGGTGTGGTAGTTTCGAGTCCACATCCCCAATCATGTCCACCCCAACCCATGTGTTCAAGCAGATGTTTTTCTTATATGTTTCCTCTCCTGCAGTCCTTCCTCTGAATGTGGGTAGAGTCTTTACCATAAATCCCTCAGAATTGTCCTGGGTCATTGCATTGCAGCTAGTACAGACGTCCATTACATTCGAATTTTACCATAGTATATCAGTCTCTGTGTACAATGTTCTTCTGGCTCTGCTCCTCTCACTCTGCATCAATTCCTGGAGGTCTCTCCAGTTCACCTGGAACTCCTCCCGTTTATTATTCCTTTTAGCACAATAGTATTCCATCACCAGCATATACCACAGTTTGTTCAGCCATTCCCCAATTGAAGGGCATACCCTGCTTTTCCAGTTTTTTGCCAACACAAAAAGCACAGCTATAAATATTTTCGTACAAGTCTGTTTATTTATGATCTCTTTGGGGTACAAACCCAACAATGGTATGGCTGGATCAAAGGGCAGGCATTCTTTTATAGCCCTTTGAGCATGATTTCAAATTGCCAGCCAGAATGGCTGGATCAGTTCACAGCTCCACCAGCAATGCATTAATGTCCCAATTTTGCCACATCCCCTCCAACATTCATCACTCTCCCCGCCTTTCATTTTAGCCAATCTGCTAGGTGTGAGGTGAGTTGTTTTCTTTTTGTGCCATGTTAGCCCATCTGATAGGTGTGAGGTGGTATCTCAGAGTTGTTTTAATTTTCATTTCACTGATCAGTAGTGTTTTAGAGCATTTTTATGTGACTACTGAAAACATTGATTTCTTCTTCTGAAAACTGCCTGTTTATATCCTTTGACCATTTATCAATTGGGGGAAGGTTCTTAATTTTATAAATTTGGCTCAGTTCCTTATATAACTGAGAAATGAAGATTTTATCAGAGAAACTTGCTGTAAAATTCCCCACCCCTATTTTCCTACTTTCTTTCTACTTTTGGCTGCATCTTTTTGTTTCTTCAAAAGTTTTTAATTTCAGGTAATCAAAATTATCTATTTTACTTTCTGTAATCTTCTCTACCTCTTCCTTGATTATAAGCTTTACTGTTATCCATAGATGTGACAGGTACTTATTCCATGCTCCCCAATTTACTTATGTCACTTTTAATGTATAAATAATTTATCCATTTTGACATATCTCTCTTGGTGTATGGTATGAGATGCTGGTCTTTACCTAATTTCTACCAAACTGTTTTACAGTTTTCTTAGTACCTTTGGCTAAATATTGAGTTCTTATCCCAAAACATGAATTTATCAAACACAAGATTTTGAGGGTCATTCTACAGATCCAACACTATTTCTTAGCCAGTACCATATTATTTTCTTTATTACCACTTTGTAACATAGTTTGAAATCTGGAACTACAAGGTTGCCAAAAATAGATCTAAGTGAAAAAGACATAATTAGGGAAAATTTGGATGTTAAGCCATTTGGTGCATATTTATTTAATATTGGGGTTACTTCATTATCTATGATTTCTTTTAGTGAGATAGTTTCCCTATTTATCCATTTTAAATAGATGTGTTTTTACTTTTTCTTTGTCTGGAATCATGATTGCTTCTTCTACCTTTTTTACTTCAACTGACACATAATATAGGTTTTGATCCATTTCCTTATTTTTATTCCATGTGTGCTTTTTTATTACTTTTTTTGCAAGTAGGATATTTATTAGCATGCTAAGGAATATGCATTCACTCATAGTGAATTCAGATCCCTGGGATATGGATTTGTTTTTTGTTAGTTTGTTTACTTGTTTTTTAAAAATATATATATTTTATTTTGTTCCTCATTTCCATGAAAACAAATTTTAATTCATTTTTTAAAATTTCAAGCCAAATTCTAACCTTCCCTATCTCTCTCCATACCCTTTCCCTTTCCTGAAATATCATGCAATCTAGTATAGATTTTACATGTATAATAGTATAAAACATTTTCTCATATTAATCATTTTGTACAGAACAAACAAAAGAAAAATGAAGAAATAACGTGAAATGTAGAAAATCTTGTGTGTATTTTTGTTATTGTATTTTATTGTTGCATTTTGAATTTCTGTAATTGTATATTTTGCACTTGCATTTGTGCAATTATGTTTTCATTGATTATTTTTTCATTGAAATTTTCTTTTCTTTGATTTATATTCCTAGTGCAGGTTAGCATAGACAAGGTGTAGCAATAAGAATAGGATAAATGTAAGATTAAGACTCTTTTTTGGGGGAGGGGAATATAATAATAATAAGGTTAGGTATAGCATTAGAATTATATAAAATAGCAAGCATATGGGAGAGATTTTTTATCTTGAAAAGGGGAATATGCTTGAAGAGGGGAAATTATAAGGATGATATTAGGAATTAAGTTTTGTTATATTAGTTTAGAGATAAGAAGTAGAGAAGCTGGTTTGAGAAAGAATTGGAGTTTTAAACAGAACTGAGACAGTGTCAGTTTCAAATGTTGACAGTGTGTATGGGGAGATGTAATGGCTTTTCTGTGGCAGTTACTCTCTCTGGGTGTGGCAGTTACTTGGAGGCAGTTGGCAGTTTCTCTCTCTCTCTCTCTGAGTGCTAGGAGCCGGTGATATCTTTTCTCTCCTCACTGTCTGAGGTAGAAGGAAAGGAGGGAAAATCCTGAAGGAGTTAAGTGATTTTCCTTTTCCAACTTGGGAAACATTAGTGACTCTATATTGCTGTTTCATAAATTTTTTTATATCTGAGAAGTCCAAAGAAAGACCTTGTGTTTGGTTTGGATTCTAAGTCTGCTAAGGCTCAATACTAACTTGGTTCTTGCTGAGGCTCAGCCAGCTAGCCTTTGTTATTTTTATTACTTGGAGACAAAGTTAGAATTAGATACTTTGTATAAGGATAATAGTATTAGTTTTATTGTAGAATAGAGAAAATTTGGGTTTGTCAGATCAGGAAGGATCAGTAGTGTCCTTGCACCTGGCTCTGAAGAAAAGTTCACTTATGAGGTTCAATTCAATTATATAAACTGAAGATACTTTGTAAGCACAATGATCAGGGTATCTAATCAGTTTATAATCAATAATCAATTCATTTACATTTAGTTTTACAGTATTCAGATTCCTTTAGTTCTTTCTCTAGATTCAGATGTCATTTTTCATCATGAGATTTTGAGGATTCTCTTGGATCTTAAATGTTCCTCAAATAATATTGCTGTTACTGTGTATAATATTTTCCTGGTTCTGCTCACCTCACTTTGCATTAATTCATTTAGGTTTTTGAAGGTTTTTCTGAAGTCACTCATTTCTTATGGCAGAGTAGTATTTTACTAAATTCTATTAAAATGATATACTTCAAAGAGCCAAAAAGAAACAATTCAGATATCATGGGGCTACAATCAGTATTATACAGTTTTAGAAGTTTCTGCTTTAGAAGATTTCAGGGCTTGTAATATGATAATCAAAAAAAAAAAAAGCAAAGGAATTGGAATTACAACCAAGAATTACATACCCAGTGAAATTCGGTGTAATCCTTCACAGAAAAAAAATCAATATTTAATGAAATTGTGAATATTCAAGAATTCCTAATTTACTATTCAGAGCTACATAGAAAATCTGTCATTCAAACAGAAGGCTGAAGAGAATGATAAGAAAATAAACAGGAAAGAGAAAACATAAGGGATTCAACAAGATTAAACTGTCTATATTTCTATATGAGAAAACTACTTAATAAGTCCTGTGAAATTTATTTATAGTAGAGAAATTAGGAGGAATAGATAGAAGCTGTGGAAATGAATTATCTGTAATGGGATGGTATCCAAAACAAAATTAAGGGAATATGAAGAAAACTATACAGGGAGAAGGAAAGGAAAGATAGAATGGTATGAATTATCTCACAAAAAAGAGGTTTAAAAGAGCTATTACAATGGAAGGGAAGATGGGAGTATTGCAGGCAACTCTTAAACCTTATTCTCATTGAATTTGGCTAAAAGATGGAATAATATATACATTCAGATAGATATAAATCTATATTACCCTAAAGGGGAGTAGAAAGGGTCAGGGTACTTAATAGAAGGGAAGATGTATTGGTGAGAAAGTGGTCAGAAGCAGAACATCACTGAGGAAGAACAAGATGAAAGAGGAGAGAGAGAGAGAGAGAGAGAGAGAGAGAGAGAGAGAGAGAGAGAGAGAAGAATAAATAGAGGGAAAATAGGATGGAGGGAAAGAAACAGTTAATTATCATAACTGTAAATGTGAATAGGTTCAACTCAGTCACAAAGTCACAAAATCTGGATGGCAGAAGGGATTAAAAACCAGAATCCTACAATATCCTGTTTATAAAAAATAAATCTGAAACACAGAGACATATGCAGAGTAAAGGTAAGGGGCTGGAGCAGTGATCTCTTCAGCTGAAATTAAAAAAAAAAGCAGGCATAGCAAACATGATCTCAGACAAAAGTAAAGTAAAAATAGGTCTAATTAAAAGAGATATGGAAGGAAATTTTATCTTGCTAACTGGTACCATAAACCATGAAGTAATATCAGTATTAAACATATATGCACCAAGTAGTATAGCATTCAAATTTTTTAAAACCCTTAACATCTGTGAATTGGCTCCTCGGTGGAAGAGTGGTAAGGATAGGCAATGGGGGTCAAGTGACTTGCCTAGGGTCACACAGCTGGGAAGTGTCTGAGGTCTGATTTGAACCTAGGACCTCCCATCTCTAGGCCTGACTCTCAATCCAGTGAGCTACCCAGCTGCCCCCAGCATTCAATTTTTTAAAGGAAAAGTTAAGTGAGTTGTAGGAAGAAATAGTCAATTTACTATACTAGTGAAGGACCTCAATTTTCGCATCTCAGAACTGTGAAGGGCCAGTCTACACATCAATAGGGGGCTTGGAAAGCCTGATGGCATAGGTGCCCTTGGGTGAGAACCTAGCCATCCGAATTGGAATAAGAAAAGTTACTCACCCCTTTTCTCCCCTGGGTGAGGGTCCAAGGTTCAAGTCCCTGTTTGGGTGCCATAAATATGTAAGGCCAGCCTACACATCAACAGGGGGCTTGGAAAGCCTAACAGCATTGGTGAATAAGAAAGGAAACTGAGAACAGTCTGGTACCAACAAATCAGCCCATAACTGTTCTACCAGCCTTTGAGCTATGTTTTATTTTTATAATTTTTTTCTTCAAGACCAGTTTTTTCTACAAAGTTGGCATGAATAATACCCATTACGTTTTAAGTAAAGAGCATAGATTTCAAGGTTACATAGAAGTTTGGCATGAATGACATATTTTTTATGTACATTACCTTTTAGTCTAAACAGCATTCAAAGGTTACCAGGACCTAATTTTATCCAAATATTATTTCAATAACAGTCTTTTATTATTCAACATATTTCAAGAGGTAGGATAAAGTGTGAACTTCTAAAACTATGAGGTTAAGTTCAATTTGGTAAAACGAAGTAATAAAGTATTTTAAATTGCCATCCTCTGTTCTCCAGATTTCTCAGAAATCAGGAGAGATTAGAAGCAGCTTCTATCATTTTGATTGCTGCTTTTGCTGAGGGTATGAAATATTAGCTCATTAATTGATACTTTATTATAAGGTGATTAGGGGATTTCTTTAAGGGGATTTCTGTATCTAGACTACAAGACTTGGGGCTTTCCTAGAGATACTGATTACAATAATTCCAGTAATAAAAAGTGTTGGTCAGAAGGGAGTCACAGAAGGGGGTCTGATTGGGATTTCCATCATTTCTGTGGCCTGTTTTTCAGGTCACAGGATCCATGCATGACTCTGTCATTCTGCATGGATTCAATGGGCTCTTGTCCTCTCTGTGGCCCTTGGCACAGAACTAGATAAATCTAACTAAAAAATAATCAAGAAAGAAGGTAAGGAGGTAGATAGAATTTTAGAAGAGTTAGATATGGTACACCTTTGCAGAAAGTTAAATGGGAATAGGATAGAATATAAGATATCTTTTTAACAGTGAATGGCACCTACACAAAAACTGGCCATATATTAGGGCATAAAAAACTCACAATCAAATGTAGAAAAGTAGATATATTAAATGCATCCTTTTCAGAACATAATGCAACAAAAATTAAAGGTAAGTATGAGAGAGAGAAAAACTCAGGAGGGAATCAATAAGCTTAAAATATTTACATGGAAGATGATAATTATAACTCCTAAGAATGGCATGGGTGTGAGATGAATATTATGGGATGATTTAAAAAAATAAGAGATGAGAAAGTGGGGTGCACTGGGAGAAGGGGGAAGGGAAAGGAAGAATGGGGAAATTATCTCACATGAAAGATGACTGAAAGGAAGAAGAGCTTTTATTTTGGGGGAAGATGAGGGTGGGTTCGGTTGGGCAATGTTTCAACCTTATTGTCATTGGCATTGGTTCAAAGCAGGAATAATATACACATTTTGTTGGATACAGAAATGTTCCTTACATCACAGGGATGTAAGTGGAAAAAGTGATAAGAGAAGGGGAGAGGGGGCTGATAGAAAGGAGGGCTAATTAAAGGAGGCAGTCTTTTTTTTTTAATTTAATAATTTTTATTTTTTAGAAAAGTTATCCATGGTTACATGATTCATGCTCTTACTTTCCCCTTCACCCCCTGATCTCCTCCCCGCCCCATAGCCAATGCGCATTTCCACTGATTTTAACATGTGTCATCGATCAAGACTTGTTTCCAAATTGTGGATAGTTAGTTGCATTGGTGTAGTCATTTTGAGAGTCTACATCCCCAATCATGTTCACCTCAACCCATGTGTTCAAGCAGTTGTTTTTCTTCTGTGTTTCCACTCCTGTAGTTCTTCCTCTGAATGTGGGTAGCATTCTTTTCCATAAATCCCTCAGAGCTGTCCTGGGTCATTGCATTGCTGCTAGTACAGAAGTCCATTACATTCTATTTTACCACAGTGTATTAGTCTCTGTGTACAATGTTCTTCTGGCTCTGCTCCTTTCACTCTGCATCAATTCCTGAAGGTCTTTCCAGTTCACATGGAATTCCTCCCGTTTATTATTCCTTTGAGCACAATAGTATTCCATTACCAGCATATACCAGAATTTGTTCAGCTATTCCCCAATTGAAGGGCATACCCTTGTTTTCCAGTTTTTTGCCACCACAAAGTGTGGCTATAAATATTTTTGTACAAGTCTGTTTATCTATGATCTCTTTGGGGTACAAACCAACAATGGTATGGCTGGATGAAAGGGCAGGCAATCTTTTATAGTCTTTTGAGCCTAGTTCCAAATTGCCATCCAGAATGGTTGGATCAGTTCACAACTCCACCAGCAATGCATTAATGTCCCAATTTTGCCACATCCCCTCCAACATTCATTATTCTCCCCTGCTATCATTTTAGCCAATCTTCTAGGTGTGAGGCGATACCTCAGAGTTGTTTTGATTTGCATTTCTCTAATTATTAGAGATTTAGAATACTTTCTCATGTGCTTATTGATACTTTTTATTTCTTTAGCTGAAAATTGCCTATTCAAACATGTTGTTTACAAGAAACACACTTGAAACAAAGATAGAGAGTAAAAATAGGAGCCTGGAGGAGAATCTGTTATGCTTGGCTGAAATTTAAAAAAAAGCAGTTTTATAATTATGATCTTGGACAAAGCAAAAGCAAAAATAGATCTGACTGAAAGAGATAAGCAGGCAAACTACATTTTGCTAAAAGGTATCATAAGTAATGAAGTAATAACAATGCTAAACATATATTCAATAAATAGTATATCGTCCACATTCTTAAAGGAAAAATTTAATGAGTTACAGGAGGAAATAAATAGTAAAACTATACAAGAAGGGGACCTCAACTTTCTTTTCTCAGAACTAGATAAATCTAATCATAATATAAATAAGGGAAAAGTGAGGAAAGGGAAAATGCAAGGTTATACAAATATAAGATTTTGCATGGAATGAAAGGTGTCAGAGAGTCTAGGAATGGAATTTTGAGAGAAGGCTGGATGTTGAAGCTGGCAGTTGAATTCAGAACTTGGGGACAGCCCTGAGGGGGAGAACCTTTGAGAGCAGTGCTTGAGTATGGAGCTCCTGGACTTTTGGTTTCCTCTGATCCTCTGATCCTGGTTTGGAGTATCTGTTGGTTTTGTCTTCTGTTCTGTATGAGCAAGTCCTGCCAGTGTTTCCTGGTCTGAATTGTCTGATCTATGTTGGAAAAGAAACTCAGCCTGAGTTGAGTGATCTGATATACTGCCTGCACAGGCTTAGCCTATATCTGGAGTGACCCAGGCCATTGGGGTCATCTTCCTAGATCTAGCAACTTGCTCTATTCATCAACCAAAACTGTGTGGAGGGCTACAGTTAGGTAGCTAGATTCAGGGAGGATTTTGGGGAATCTAGATAGAGAAGCAGAGAGAGTAGTTCTAGCTCAGTTGGAGACTGAAGATACCCTTGCAGGTCAGCGGGTTCTGGGATAAGAATAGTTTTTATTAGCACAGGGAAAACCCCTAGCCCTCCATCCTCTCCCGATCCTGTTTATTCAATTTATTAAACTTGTTTCTATCAAGAGTTAAGGAAGTCAGATTGTGTTTGTCAGGCTCCCAGGCCTGAGAGTAGTCATTTTGCTCTCAGGACCTGAGAGGACACAACATTTATAGACTTGCTTCCACCAATCTTTTCACTCAGTCAAACACACTTCTTTCAAAGGAAGCAGATAGGTGGGTCAGTGGATAGAGAGTGAGGCCTAAAAATAGGAGGTCCTGAGTTCAAATCTAGCCTCAGACACTTCCTAGGTATGTTGAATCTAGGTATGTCACTTAACCCAAATTGCCTAGCCCTTACCATTCTTCTGTCTTGGAACTGATACTTAGTATTGATTCTAAAGCAGCAGGCAAGTATTTTAATAAACTGAAAAAAAAACATGAAAGAAGTTAAGGAAATGGATAGAATTTTAAAAAATTTAGATATTAAAAGACCTCTGGAGAAAATTGAGTGGGAATAGAAATGAACATAGCTTTTTCTCAGCTATATATAGTACCTTCATAAAAACTGACCATGTGTTAGATCATAAAAACCTTATAATTTTATGCAGAAAAGGAGAAATATTAAATGCATTTTTTCAAATAATAATGCAATTAAAATTATATTCAATAGTATAGCAAGTGTCTTAGATAAAAGCCTCATTTCTCAAATACATAGGCAATTAAACCAAATTTATAAAAATAAGAACCATTCCCCAATTGATAAGTGATTAAAGGACATGAATAGGCAATTTTCACAAGAAGAAATCAAAGCTATAAATAGTCACACGAAAAAATGCTCTAAAACACTAATGGTTAGTGAAATGCAAATTAAAAGATTTCTGAGATACCACCTCACACCTATCAGATTGGCTAACGTGACACAAAAGGAAAACAACAAATGCTGTAGATAGTGTAGAAAAGTTGGGATTAGTCCAGCCATTCTGGAACAAAATTTGGACCAACCCCCAAAGGGCTATAAAACTGTGCATACTTTTTGTCCCAACAGTATCATGATTAGATCTTTACCCCAAAGTGATCAAAGAAAAAGGAAAAGGACTTTCTCATATAAAAATATTTATGACAGCTCTTTGTTGTGGAGGTAAAGATTTGGAAATGGAGGGGATTTCCATCAATTAGGGAATGGCTAAACAAATTATGGTATATTATTGTGATGTAATACTATTGTACTATAAGAAATGAAGAGCAGGATAGTTTCAGAAAAATCTGGAAAGACTTGCATGAACTGATGCAAAATTAAATGAGCAGAACCATGAGAACATTGTATATAGAAAGATCAATATTATATAATGAAACACTGTGATTGACAGATATTCTCATCAATACAATGATCCAAGACAATTCTGAAACACTTAAGATGAAAAATGCTATCCCTTTCTAGAGAAAAAAGTGATGTAATTTGGATATGAATCAAAGCTGACTTCCTTTTTTTTTTTGGTTTGTATTTTCTTTCACATGACTAATATGCATGACAAACTGTATACAATCTGTATCAAATTGTTTCCCTTTTAAGGAGGAGGAGAGTAGGGCAGAAAAGAGGGAGGTCATTTGGAAATCAAAATTTTTAAAAGTGTGTATTAAAAAAGTTTTGTTTATATATAATTGAGGGAAAAAACTTATTATTGAATCTTATCTGACTCTTCATCACTCCATTTAGGGTTTAGGGTTTTCTTGGCAAAGATATTGAAATTATTTGCCATTTTCTTCTGTAGCTCATCTTACACATGAGAAAACTGAGCCAAACAGAGTTAAGTGACTTGCTCAGAGTCACATAACTAATAAGTGTCTGAGGTTAGGTTTGAATTCAGGTCTTCATGACTCCAGGCCTCGTGCTTTATCCACCATCTAGCTGCCCTAAAGAAAAAAATAAAATAATATGTAAAGGTAAAAGTTTTGTATTTTGAAAGAGCTAAAATGCTTTACAGTGGAGAAGCATGAAGGTATTCTTATTAAATCACAAAAGGAAAAATCACATTCACATATGATAAGAAGGTACCATGCTAAGAGCACAGACCAAATGAATTATTAAAGAGGAAACATTTTAATAGTAGCAATTTGTCATTGGTAAAACCAAAGATAATGATGCTGGTGAACTTTGGCTCTTGTTCTTGGTTAAGATGGTTATTATTAACTAATGATTTTCTGAGACTCTTGAGAAGTTAACTTTGAGAAACTTGTTTTCCAAAGATTCTACTTCCTCACTCTTCTCAATGCATACACATAGATGTTTAAGTAGAGGGAGAGTGGATTTACCAAGGCCGGACCCTGGTAGGAAATCACAGAACTAACTTACTATAGCCTTGTTCCCTGAGATGAAAGGGATCAACCTAGATTATATGGTCAACACACTCTTCCCTTTTCATCTCTCTTGTAGTCTATTCTTCATTTCCCTCTTCTTTACCCTGTCTACCATTTTTTCTCTCACATAAATTCAATAAATACTTACTTAGTCTCTACTAAGTGTTGAGCAGTATTTTGAAGAAATTTGAAATCCTTTTAGTATAAAAAATAGAGTCCTGAACTTAATTTCTGCTCTTGACACTTACTAGCTTTGTGATCATAGACAAAAGTCAATTAATATTTCTTTCAACTGTTGTTTCCTTATCCATTAATTATGATAGCACTTATGCTATGGGGTTGTTGTGAAGATAAAGTGAGCTAAAGTCTATGCAAAGTGCTTCACAAACCTTAAAGAAATATTTAAATGCATGTTATTGTTTCACATGAGAATTGGTTGAGATACTACTAACCTTGGAGAATGGGGAGATGAAGAGAGGCAGTAGGCTAGTAACTGTTAAAAATATTTGGAGTCTTGTCTTGTGGAACAAGGGATTAGACATTATGTAAAACTTCAAAAGAAGTAATTAGAACTAAATAGCAGAAGTAACCCAGAAATAGATTTTGGTTTCAGTATAAATAACTTTCTAACAGTTTGGATCTCTGAAAATGCAATGGGCTTCCTTCCAAAGTGGTGAGCTTTGCTCACCAAATAGATGGTAGACCCACATTAAGAAAGTCCTTTCAAGTGCTTTTCTTGAAATCATTTCTGGAATTCTTTGAAGACACTTGCAAAATTCCTGCTTTGAGTGAAAAGTTAGATATTCCTTTCTATGTTAAGATGATGTCATGACTATAGTGTGAACAAAAGAAGGAAAGAGAAAAAAATCAAGCAGGAAGGCTTATTCCACATTATTCAGTGCTGAGAGGTGGGTTCAAGAAGAGAAGGACTAAGAAAGGAGCTTATTTTGGAAGACTTGCTTTGGTGAAGTAAACAAGTCTGGTTCTAGGGGTTTAAAGGATAAAAATATAGTGATGTGAACTGATTTGTTTTTGGCAAAGGAATGAAGTCTTTCTGGATCTGAGTGATGAAAGGAAGTACAACTAAGAGTAGCTTATGGTGGTTCAGGTGTTAGAGTTCTTTTTCCAGGCAAGAGATTCTGAAGTTTGTTTAAAGAAAAACCAGAGAAAGCAACAAGTAGAGAGAAGGGAAGCAGATAGAGCATGTCTACAAGTCAGGAAGACCTGTGTCCAAGTGCCTTCTCTGATATACTTGTGTAACCTAAGGCAAACCATTTAATCTCTCTGAAGCTCCAGGTAATTCTCTATGGCTATAATTTGCAGAGCTGTTATCTGTCTTTATGGGCAGAAGGAATCTCTTCAGCTTTAGGACTTCTGTGAATATCTCTACCATGCCCCAGGAAGTGCATTCCTGAGATGTCCTCAGCATCTCTTAGGGCCTTGTCAGACTTGGGGCTTTACCTCTTCACTAAAGTCAGCTGGTTGATGCCATGAATTCCAAAACTTCCATTTAAGAAGAGGGTTCAGCTCAGACATCTCATTTCTCACCCTGCTGTACTATTTTAGGACTTCTCTCACTGGCTTCTCTACTGTGCCTCAGAGGCAAGTACCATCTTCTTCCTTCTCCTATGTCTCTCTGGGCTTTTCAGCTTTCTTTTGTGTGTTGTCTTTCCCCATTGGATTATAAACTCCTTGAAAGACAGGGCTTGTCTTTCTTTTTTGTATTTTTATCACTAGGGTTTAACACATAGGCCCCTAGTAAATGTTGATTGACTGAATTGGCTTACTGTGAATCTTCCTTGCCAATGACATCATAGACCAGATGCCCCATCCCCCTGGGGGAAAAAAACAACAAAAAACAACATCCAATTAACATTGAGAAAATAATACCTGCTCTGACAGTTACCAAGGATGTGATGGGTGTGACCTTAGGGAAGGTACTAAAAACAATAGCTAGCATTTATATAGTGCTTTAAAGTTTGTCAGTAGGTAAGCATTTATTAAGCCAGGCAAACAGTTCTATGCAAACAAACTATATACTGGATAAAGGAGAAATAATTCCACACAGGGAAAGCACTGGAAGTAAGAGGGATTGGGAAAGTCTTCCAGTAGAAGGTGGGATTTTAGCTGGGACTCAAGGAAGCCAGGGAAGCCATGAAGTGAAGATGAGGAGGAGAGCCTTTGGAGCATGGTATATAGCCAGAGAAAATACCTATTTAGGACATAGGGTTTCTTGTTTGAGAACAAGAGGTTCATAAAGATCTTTACAGATCCAAGGTTTCCAAAAAATCTTAGTGTACTTTAATAACTTAATAACCTTTAATAACTTAACAAGTATGAATGCCACAAACTTATACAAAATTTGAAAGGTAATTTAAAATGTAAAATATTGATGTTTCTTGTTAAAACTGAACATAACTGCTGTCTTGTGCTATACGTGAATCTAGTCGGTGTTCCAATTTTTTAATAACTTTTCAACATTTTTTGCTCAGTGACTGAAAGGACTGAATTTGCAATTTTAGCATTAAAATCATGCAAATGAGGTTTTGATGCATACATGTTTTCTTTTTTCTCTATTTTTAAGATTCATTAAAAAAAATGAGTTCCAAATTTTCTCTCCCTCCTACCCCTCTCTCACCCATTGAGAAAGCAGAAATATATCACTTATATATGTGAAGTCATGCATAATATTTTCCCATATTAGCTATCATATACCACATTTTTGACATAACCCTTGTTAACCTTGAAAAATACAGAACCTCTAAAGTAGTTAGAAAGAACAAGTCTTTAATCAGGACAAGGGAGACAATGTTCAGATTGGCTACTACACAGAGTCAAGCCATAGATATTTCACTGTGAGTGAAAAGTCCCCTACTCCCTTATATGAGGATTAGATTTTAAGGTTTGCAGTAGTATGAGTTAATCATAATTGTAATTCTAAGATAGTTAAATAATGTTAGCATAAGTGATGATTTTAGTAGGCCTTTTGTGATTATTTTAGAATAACTATTAAGGTTTTTGACTAAGTAAATAACTGCTTTAGCATAGGTAATCATTATTAGTATTTTATATACCTCTGTTTGGGGACTTAGCCTTCAAAATTGCTATATCATGCACCCTCAGCAATAATTATGGTCTTGAACTTTTGATCCAGTATACATCACTAGGCCTGACCCAGGGTTCAAAGCCTGGTACCACTCAGCAAAATCCACTGTTATCTTTATGTCATCAGTTCAGGCTCCCCCATTCCCCCCTTTTGTCTATCAAATGACTTTTAAGTCATAATCAAGTGACTTCTGCCAATGAGAAGTCATTGTTCCTGATTACTTCAACCAATCCACATCTTTCTATTTTTATCACTGTCCTGAATTATTTTAAAATTCTAAAATTCTAAAATAAGTTGCCTAATTCTTTGGGCATAAAACAAATTTTCTCACAAGGCTCTGGGTCTTTTGGTCTTGACCAGAAGTCCAGCTTTATTATAAGACCAGCCCTCTCCCAATAAACCTATTTCTTTTTAGCTTGGAGACTCAGTTTCTCTTATTGGACTTTTTGCTAAGAGAATTTTCCCCACAATGCAGATCCAAAGCTCTGGGACTCTGGAAAAAATGTCTTTGGGAAAAAGTCCAGCCAAAGGAGAATTTTTCAAGGAGCTAAGAACTTGAGGTCTTATATACCTTTCAGGGAATAAAGGCCAGGAAAGTTCAATTGATTGGGAAGGAGGAGTCCAGGCAGGGGTTGGACTTACCTGGGAGAGGTCTCTGATACAATGAAACTTCTAAGACAAAGGAGTACTTGAGATTTGATTCTATCTAATAATTCTATCCAAGCTAAAATCATTGGGTATTGAAAGTTTATTGTTCAGTCTAAGATAAAGGTCAGTCTTGAATTACCCTTAAGGCAAGTTCCCTAGGCACAGGGGCAATGGTTCCATAAACACAGTTGACACCCCTCAAGAAAAACAATTAATGGAATCAGATCAAGTGACCAAGATGGCCAAGCAAGAGGACCCCTTCTACCTATTTGCAGGTCTAATAAAGTCTAATCACAAGGCAACTGAAAAATTATAGGATGCCCCTTTTGTTAAAATTAAAAATTCATCTTTCAAAATTCACAAAACCACGTTAAGTGTAAAAAAATTAAATAACCAAACTTTCAAACGAAGTGTTTTGTTTTTGTTAATTATATATATGCATACATATATAATTTATGTGTTTTAAGTTATTAAAGCTTAAAACTGCAATGAGCCTTTTGGAACCCGCACAAGTTTTGGGGCATCATCTATCTAGAGCTGACAGGCATTTTAGAGCTCAGCTCCTTCCTACACAACCTCAGCCTTAAATAGGTGAGTAAAATAAAACTAAGAGGTTGTGACATGCCTATCGTCTCATGGATTGTGACCAGTGGAGGCAGCATTTGAATCCTGAGCCTCAGCTCCTACAGCTGGGGATCTTTTCTGAGTGGTTTCCTCCTCAAAGGAGCGGTAGGCTTGGACTAAGGCCCCTTTCCGTTCCAACAGACTAGCATAACACCTACACAGATAGCAGGTGGGGCTCTGTAACCCAACAGGGTCCTCCCAGGTCACTTTCACGGTTTTACTCCTCCTCCTTCTCCCCGCCCCGCCCCGCCCCGCCCCATCCTGCGCGCTCTCGCGCACCTCCCAGGCGAGGAGGCGCAGCGCGCGCCCGTTCAGGGGACGAGGAGGCGGGGCCTTTGTTCCTCCTCCTCATTCTCCTCCTTTTTTCCCAGCCGGCTGCTTTAGCATGCGAGGCTCCGGAGGCTTGGCTGAGGAGCACCGAGCAATCGATTGCCTTTGCTCTTAGCTATTTAATAGCTCTCTGTCTCGTCTGGCGGGTGGCTCTCCTCGCCGCAGTGTAAGTGGAACGCCGGTCTCTGCGTGCGCGTGGGCGGCGCTGCAGCGGCTGCATCAGAGCGGGCGCGGGAGGGGGAGGCGTAGGGTCTCCGGGTCTGCTGCTCATCCTCTCCCTCCTCCCTTTTGCCCCCTCCCAAGTCTTTCTTCTTTGGGGTGTTGAATGAAGGCGGGAAAGCTACGTTTCCCTCTCCTCCTCCCTCCAGCCCACTGATCGACACGTGGGGGCTGCTGTCCCGCTTCCTCCCCTTTCATGTGCACCGCGCGGGTCCCGAGTCAGGTTACGCGCACTGCAGATCGCGCGTGAGCCAGTGCCCAGGCTGACTATTCAGGATGAGATCTCGAGCCCCACAGCCAAAGATGTAAAAGATGTTTAGCTGTTAAAAGCGGCCTACCGGAACCCTGCGCCTACCCTTAGGGCTTTTCTTTTCAATTCACAAAAAGAAATTCTAACCAAGTACTTTCATTTTGTCTTATGTTTTTAAGGCAGAAGCTAATAATCTGATATGGAGCATATCCTTTCCCCGCTGGAATTCCTGCTTCCCACTGGTACTGTGCTTGTTTCCCTATGTTACAGTGTCATTGATTCGTCACCAGACGTTTACACGGGTACCACATCGGACACTTGCGTTTGAAGTTTAGTGGACGGTTTATTCCCAATGATTGCAATAGTTTAGGGATAGATAGCAAAGTGAAAGAACTGTTCGAAACCATATTCCTAAAACATTTATACACAAGCATCTATTGTTGTGCAGAGTGCAGCTTTTGCAAAGATTGTAACAAAATTTCTAGTTCAGCCCACAGAAGGATTTCACCAGAGCTCCTGACAACTCAGGAGGCTGCAGTCTCCTTGAACAAGCTTGTTTTAGATTTTGATTTTATGTTTAAAAATGTCAGCAATGGGAAATGGCAGTCTCTACTGGAGAATTTTGGGAATAATGGCAGAAGTTGCTGATTGGGTTTTGCCTTTTGAAACAGTATTTGGCATCGTTTCAAGGATGCCTTAGAGCCAGCTTCAAAATCATCTATTAATATATGGAAAAAAATTCCAGTGGCTGAATCCCTAGGCAAGAAATCTTATTTTATAAAACAAGCCACTATGCACTTACAGCAAGTAATTTTTATGGTTCCTTGCTCCTAATTCCAAAAAGCTTTGTTTGAAGTTTTTGGACAGACTTATTTGTTTTTGTAAACCGTTTCAGCATCACAGTTCAGTTGTTTGTGAAAATTAAGGTACTTCACTTTGCAATGCTAAGAATTGTCAGACTTTACCAGCCAGAAATGTGACCAAGATTACTCCAGGAAATAGTTTGGTGCTGCTCAATATACTTCATTTCTAAGCATTTTTTGTTTTCCTAAACATTTGAACAACTCTATTGTATTTACCATGGTTTAAAGTAGCAAGTGGACTTAGAGCATCACAGTAAACAAAGCAAATGCCTTTTCTGCAAGAATTCTCTTGAGATTATTTTACTCCTTGATGTTTGCAGCTTAATGAGTGTTAATTCTTGTTCATCAATCAGTTGACCTTTCTTGTGTGTCTGTTCAATTTCTATTTTCTTAGGTACATAAATCTAAGTATTTTTCTGGGATTGTTTTATAAATGTTTACATTTCCATATTCTGTTTTTTTGTAAGCAAATTGAATTTTGGTACTCTTTTAGGTGACCAAAGTGCTTGATCAAAACTTATCTTTGAAAATTTTCATACTCTGTGATTTTTCAAGGAGTAATTGAACTTTCAGTCAATTTCACCAGCTTCAAGTCTGTATTCCCAATTGGTCCTGGGAGAGTGCTGATGTGTATTACTTAATCTTAGGGAAAAGATAAAATGTGTAAATGCAGAGAAGTTTCCTTTATAGTACAGTATAATGAATTTCTCTTCCTCATCTCATTTCTGATTGCTTAGGTATAGGAGCTTTTCCTAGGGACAGACTGAAATTCTCTAAGTTTTAGGTTTTTAACTGTGAATCTAGATGTGGAATAAGGTCTTGCCTTTATTCTTAAGTTAAACACCAAAACTGGCCCTATTCATTGCAGAAATGGCACAGAACAATGAAAGGAATGAATTGAAAAATGAGCCTTAGCTACTTTGACTTTGACCCTAAATCTGTAAATCAGTTTACCAGGCCCTTGGTAGTTTAAGATTTCTCTAAATTACCTATGTGCTTAAATTTTTATTGGAGGACCTTGAGATAAGATTTTTGTCCTTGAGAATAGAACACTCTTAGGCTTCTTGTGGGAGTTGAAGTGTCACACCTGCATATTATTTCCTAGCTCACAGGATCTCAATTTTCTTGTCTGTAGAGGTCTTTCCTTGGGTTCTGGACTACTGACCTTGTATCTGTTATAGCTCAGGCATTCACATATTTGTTGATTGAGTGAGCATAACCTCTGATATATCTCTTCTAGACTTTCTGACTAATTGGTAGATTTCTTACCTTTTCAAGCTTCAGGGGTTGGTTGGTTTGTTATCTTTGCTCTATCCCTTGTTATTCTTTTTTACCTATTATTCTATTTTCCCTATCTTGTCATTTCTGAAGCAATAAATGGCATCTTGCTCTCCTTTTTTAGTTTTACTTTGAGTCTTTCCTGATAACAACTATTAGGAAATAGACCACAAAACTGGACACTTGGGAAGTTACAAAGTATTAGATATCTTAAAAGTCATTAGTAGTAGGAATCTGTGGTATTCATGGGGATCTGAATACATTTTTGATCTTTCTTAGCTTTTGTCTTTTTTCTTTCAAATCAAACCTGACTAAGCTCCCTCTTCCCCCTTGCCAGATTGGTACTTACTGCTTTTCCTTATTTTGAATAACCTCCCTCATCCAAAGGCAGAGAACTTTTGGAAATTTAAGGGAATCCAGGTGTTAGTGATGGGCAATCTATTGTATGAGATGGATTTAGTGGGTTATTTACCTTTCAAAGAAAAAAAAAAGACTTTTGGACTGATATCTCAATTTTGCTTTATGTGAGAAAAGTCACCTTCTTTCAGTCCCTGGTTGAGAGTTAGTGGAATAACCTTTATCTGATAAGGCTTCCTTTTTCCTGCTGGAAAGACTCAGATCTGATTTTATCTTTTCTCTGAATTTACTTTTGTTGTCATGACTTGTTTTATCTAGGAACTCCCTTGCTCAAAATCTATATGCCACATAGTCAGTCTAGCTATCAGGAAAAATCCTGTAAACCAACATAATTGTTCTCCTGCCCTTATGGATGCTATAAACCCAATAAGGAGAAAACATTGAGGCAGAACAGTGAAGTCTAGTGATTTACCATTTTGGAAAAGGACATTATCACCATTATTAGCAGTGGCTTGAAAGGCAAAGAAAAGTTGAATAAGTAAGTCAAGAAATGTTCTAGCAGTGTATGAATTACAACTTGACCAGTTTAATCCATTAGAGTAGGCATCGTATACCTCCTTTATGTTCAATACTGTGCAAGGATATAGAGAAATAGAAGACCTGTTTCTGTCCATCAAGGAATTTATAATCCATTTTAGGAAATTAAATTGACATACATAGAGCAATAGTGAATATTATATATTTATATGTTTATTATATCATATATATTTTTTCATATATGTATTAAAATATCAAGTTTTGTAATATAGAACTCAACAGCTTTTCTAGTTGAGAGAAATGGGTGCCCTGTGTAAGTGGGAAAATTCAAAGAAGGGTTCATGAAGGAGGTGAAATTTGAGTGGGACTTAAAAATGGGTAGGACTTATATAGAAGAAAGGAAAAAGGAGGTTCATAAGGATGTGAGATGAGGTACAAAGAATAACAGCAGCTGACATTGATTTAGCATTAAGAGTACCCTTCTTCTATTATCTGAGCCTGGCATTTTCTAGTGGAAAATGGTCCTTTTACCCTCTTACCCTAGAGTAGAGAGGATGTGTTGAAATTGGGGGAAATAAGTTTAGGTAGGTAGGGTAGGGCTGAAAAGAGGATCTGAAAGCCAGGCTGAGATATTCTGATTAGCTATGATAGGAAATAGCCATTGGTTTAGAAAAGAATGGTTCTTTGGAGGGTCCGAGGGTCTAAGTTCAAAATTCTAGTCTACTTCTTATTATAATTGCTAGTTAGTGTAAGTTTGACCCCAGTTTCTCATCTGCAAATGAGGGGATTAGACAAGATATACTCCAAGATCCCTTTTACCTTTAAATTTATGTTCCTATGAATGGAAGAGTAATTGTGTTTTAAGGCAGATGGAATGTTCCAGTCACTGTGCTAAGCAAGCACTTTCAGACAATTCTCATTTGATCTTTCCAAGAATCCTGGGAAATAAGTGCTATAATTATCCTCATTTCATGTAAGGAAACTTGGGGGAGAGTAAGGGTAAAGAGATTGACTTAGGAATATAATACCCTTTTTAACAGCATTTTGCTTATTACTTGCTTTCTATCAAGAGAAATATGGTGCTCCATTCCATCTTCCCTTTAGATTAAGCCAAATAGAAGTTTAAGTACTTCTGGCTGAGTGAATGAATGAATGAAAAATTATGAAGTCCTCACTATATGATGAGCACTGTATTAAGTGCTGAGGCTTCAGATAGAAAAGGAAGGCATGGGGCACAGTGGATAGAGTGCCAGACCTCTAATTGGGAGGACCTGGGTTCAAATGTGACCATAGACCTCTCTTGGCCCTGTGACCCTGGGCAAGTCACTTAACCCTGTTTGCCCAGCCTTTGCTCTTCTGACTTAGAGTTGTTATTAAGACAAAGTAAGGGTTTTGCTGAAGGAAGCTATACTCAAATCCAGGTGAGGGGAGCAAAACCTATAAAATGGATCTGCTGCCATGGTCTTAGGCCAATAACAAGGGCTAAGGCTCCTGACAGAACTTCAGCCAGTTAGATGGCAAATGGGATTCTATACCCAGACTGTAGGAAGGGCAGAGGGAAAGGCTGATCTGCTTTTGTCTTACTAGAAGGATTATTATAGTTAGTACCTTGCTCAGTTCATCCCCGTGCCCCCTTATACAATAAAGGAAGGGGAGGAGGAGAAGGACTTGGGGGACCTGGCTCATAATCATTGGAAAATGGGCAGTGGGACTGACAGTTTGAAGGGAGTTTCCTCCCTCTGAATAACTTGGACATTGCTCATAAACATTGGAAAATGGTAAGTGGGACTGAGATGTTGAGGGATTGAGGGTTCTGGGTTCAAGTAAGGGGGTTGTTGTTTAGTTGTTTCTGTCCCGTCTGACTCTTTGTGACCCCATTTGGGGTTTTCTTGGCAAAGACACTGGAATGGTTCTCCCTTTCCTTCTCCAGCTCATTTTACCAAGGAGGAAACTGAGGCAAACAAGCTTAAGTGACTGGCAAAGTGTTTGAGGCCAAATTTGCACTCTGAAAGATGAATTTTTATGACTCGGGCCCAGTCCTCTATCCACTATTCCTCCTAGCTTTCCAACAGAGTGACGATGGTATGGTTGTAGATTGGCAGGAATACTGAGGGAGAAGGGTCCCTCCATTTCTCTCCCCTCTGCTTGTTGGTACCCCTGCTGGGGTCTGAACAGCCAGGATTCGGTGAGAGGGCTTTAACACTCCTTTATACCTTAGTGTGACTAGAACATAGGGGGAAAATGGAGATAGAAATTAGTTTGTGAAGGGCAACATAACCTTCACTAAGGTGGGTACCAGAGTATAGAATCTTTCCTTTGAAATGCTGAAATTACAGGAAAAAAATACATTGACTGTCTACGGGGTATATAGCATTCTGTATTCTAAGCCACCACCTCTTTAGTGATGTTAGGTTGAAAATTAATATCTACCACATTCCTATTTTCTATAAAGTTTATTAATAACCACTTGAAATAGAGAAGATAGATAAGCATAGATTTAAATCCCCTTACTCTAATTCTGTCAGACCACATATTGCTCAGCCTTGTCCTTCCTCTTGCCTGCCCCTGGGAGTTCTGAGTCCAAAAAGTCCTAGGTGGGCTCCACCCAAACCCTTTTATCATGTAGAGAATGGGATGGATCAGGTAGGCAGTCAAGGAGGGGGGAGGGGATGAAATTCCCTCTGCACAGTGAGAAAGAAGAATGCTTCATTATTAGTCTTCTAGAGCCAAGATTGGTCATTACATTGATCTAACTTCTGATGTCTGTTGGTATTGTTTTCCTTAATATTATGGTGACTGCTTTTTTCTCTGAGATCATATGGGTCTCTCCTATTTTCTCTAAATTCCTCCATAGCCATTCATTTCTTATAATGCATTCATATGCCATAATTTGTTCATATATTTCCTAATTGATGGACACCTGCCTCGTTCTTTTCTTTTTCTTTTTTTTTTTTTGGCTACTACAGAAAGTTTTTTGGTTTTATTGTGGAATTTATTGGTACTCTACTCAGAGGCTTAAAAGAGAATCTTGTAATAAGTGTGAATCATTAATGTGGTTAAGTATTAATTGGTAATGTATAAACATAATCACCTCTCCTTGGGATCCTTTGGAACAGAATGTGACAGGAGAACTTGGGACATTCCTAGAGGAGTCAGAATACAGTCAGAAGGTTAGAGTAATACTGCTTTTGGTCAAAGGTTACTTGGAGGCCTGTAAAGCAAAGACCATTATTTTATTCTTAGAATGGCATAAGGGTTAAATGGAGCCTAGAGTAGGTTTGTGAATATAAAAATAGAGACCTGAGAATTAATTTCATCAAAGAATTACTTGAACCAGTATATCACCATTGCTTTTTAAGTATAGTGTCTAAAATCATATTAGCTTGGATTTTTTTTCTTAAGCAGCCAGTGCAATATTAAACCTATCAGTGCTAGACATTGTTAGATAACCTTTCCTAGATTGTTCCTAGGTTGAACTTTACCCTCAGGAACCTTTCTATCTATCTTCCTATCGTAGCCTAAAAGGTTAAAACCCTTGTTTAATGTGGATGATACTAGGACTTTGTTTTCCCTCGTTTTCTAATTTGCAGGGCAAGAGCTTTTATTCTTCTATATATCATCTTTCATCATTTAGTAGGAGACCATAGGGATGATATGTACTTGATAACTACTTTTAAACTTGAATTTCTGCTATATTCAAGAAAGCTGTTGGGCTAAGTACTTCCCTCAATCCTGTTAATTTTCAAGTGTTGAGAAGAAAATACTTTTTATAAGTCCAATAAGAGGGAGAGGAGGAGAAGCCTGTGTACTTACTGGTGTAAATGATTTAGGAACAATTTGTATCCACCCTCCAATCAGTGAATTATTCAAATATCTTTGAAGATAATATATTCTCTCTTGGTTCCTTGTCTGAGAGATCTAGTAAGGTCTTTAATCATCCCTGTGATAACTGGGACCCATTGTTAGGTTTGTTTTAAAAAGTCAGTGTATTTTTTAAAAATTAGGCCATAGGCCCAAAGATTTGTGGTTTTGCCAATCCATGATAGACTTTGCTATCCTAATAGAAGGTCAGATTTTGTTTTCACTTGTTCTGTGGCTATCCCTTTTTTTCCACTTCAGAAATACATTATTATTTTACATAGATTCATAGAATCTCAGCATTAGAAGGGACCTCAGAGGTCATCTAATCCAACTCTTAACTTGAGGTTCTTCTCAACACTAATTCAGCCTTTCCTTGATGCCTTTCATTGCTGGGGAAATTTATTACCCTTTACTCCAAGGTTCTTCTATCTACTTTTGATGTTGGAATTTAAGCTTCCTGAGGGTAGAACCTTTTAAAATTTTGTATTTCTATTTCCAGGGTCTACCATAATGTTTGGCTCATGGTAGGTATTTAATAAATTTACTGATGTTTTGCAACAACTCGTTATTTGAAGTTTTCACATAGAAAATTATTCATATTGTGAATCCTACTTTCTATACCTTCTACTATTGACTGAATTTCTGTTCTCCATGTCATGGTAGAACAAAAATGTGAACCACTCTCATAAATGATACTGAAACCTATGAAGACAGCAATCATGATCACTTTCTTGTCCGTAGTTTTTTCTTCAGGTTGAGCATTTTCAAACTGATTCTTTTAAACAAGTTATGATTTCTAATACTCTCATTAGCTTAGTCTCCCTTATGGATACACTGTAACTTCTCAACATTTCTTCTAAAATATGGTGCCTAGAATAGGAAAAGGTGTTCCATTGTGCTCTCACCTAGGCAGAGTGTGCTTGAGAATTACTCCTGCACTTTGTAAGATCTCATTAGTTATTTTGACTATCACATATTACCTATTCATTTAAGTTGAAATTATGTTTTACCAAAACTCTTTCTTAGGCCCTTATAACATGATTAACTCTTGAGTTCCATCCTGTACTTCTATAGGTAATTTAAAAAACAAAAAACCCTTTTTGATGGACTTTACATTTGTGTTTGTTAAATTTTAATCTATCCCATCACTAGAGATCTTCTTCATATTGGTTAAGGAACATGCCCAGGGCCACATAGCCAGTATGTGCCAAGGGCAGAAATGGATCTCAGGTTTTCCTGGCTCTGAGGCTGACTTTCCAGTCATGCTACCTCTCTGGGGATACAAAAAACAAAAATTAAATAATACCTGTCCTGAAATAGCTTACATCCTATGAGAGGAAATAACATATTCATTTAAATATATTTAAAATATATATATTGAGTAAAAATTTCTTGGTGGGTAACACAAGTAGTTGAGAGTACTAAAAAAGGCTTTATGTAGAAATAAAGATTTGAGCTGAATTTTGAAGGAAGCTAGGGATTCTAAGAGGCAGAGGGGAAGAGGCACAGAGGGAAGAGAGCCTGTACAAAGGAGATGCAATGTTGGGGTGAAGGAGCAGCAAGAAGGATGAAATGGCTGGTACCAGATTGCGAAGGACTTTAAATACCAAAAAGAGGACTTGACTTTTCTTCCAGAAGCTATAGAAGGAAACCGGAGATCTTCAGCAGGGGAATGACATGGTCATATCTATGTCTTAGGAATATCAGTTTCACAGTTCTACAGAGGATGGATCAGAGAAAGGCGAAGCTTGAGGCAGATGGTCTTTAAGATCTCCTCCAGCTCACAAAATCTTAGAATTCTATGATTATGGCAAAAGGTACAATTGCTTTTCCTATTCTCATATTTAGTTTTACACAAAACCTTTTTATTAGCTAGAATATGGAGAGAAAGGGAAGAATGTCAAGAGTATTGAGAATAAGTAAATAGAGATCACTTAGGTTTATTTGTAGAATATAAAGCTGATATATACATGGCCTTCCTTGGTTTCAGAGTCATTGCTCTTCCTAACTCTAATTGCTTCCTTTCTCTCTTTAGATATTTTACCATTTCCCATGCCCCTTAACATCTGGTTCATTAAGGTTCTGCCTAATGGCCCTCATCTATTCTGTCTTCAGTCTTTTCTTCTTTGATTTCTAGGGCTTCACCTTGTAAATCATTCAGTCCAATGCCAATATCTTTTCTGAACAGTATACACACTTTTTCTGAACTCTAGATCTACATCTTCAACTGGCTATGGTTTGTTATCTCTTGTTCTAGCTTCATTTCTTTCCCTTGGCCAGTTTTCAGCTAATGGTTGGTCATTTCAATAATGGGCTTTCATAAGTTTCTGAACCCCCTCGTCCTTGAATTTTCTCCTTCCCCGCTAAATTCCCTGCCTTGGGTGATGAATCTCATCATTCACTTGCTCTTCCTCTTTTTTTCCCCACAATTAAAAAAAATTTTTTTCAGTTATATGTAGAAATACCATTTGATAATTGTTTTGTGCCATTTTTATATTTATATTTTCTACTTGACTACTCCCCCAAGGCAGTGAATAGTCTGATATAGGTTATACCTATACTTTCACATAATACAGATTTCCGTGTTGCTCATGTCATGATAAAATGCATGTATCACACATACGACAGAATTTCATGAAAGAAATATAGTGGAAGATGGCATGCTTTGATTTGCTTCGGACTCCAACAGTTCATAGCATTTTCAACATGAGTCCCTTGTGATTATCTTGGAGGTTTGCTTTGTTGAAAATGGTTTAGTCCTTTACAACTGATCATTATATAATATTTCTGTTATTGTTTACATTGTTCTTCTAGATCTGTTCATTTCATTTTGTATTAATTCAGATAAGTCTTTCCAGGTTTTTCTGAACTCATTTCATTTTGTATTAATTCAGATAAGTCTTTCCAGGTTTTTCTGAACTCCTGTTCATTGTTCCTTGTGGTGCAATAGAATTCCATAACCACAACTCGTTCATCCATTCCCCAAGTGATGGACAACCCCTCAGTTTCCAGTTCTTTGCCACTGCAAAACATTGACTTCTCTTCTTGACCAGCCATGTGCTGCTGGAGGAAATAATAAAACTGTCCTTATTGGTCCCACTACAAATTTGTGCGACTCATTCTCAACAGGGCCTTCCCTTCTGCATAGTGATATGTCTTGGGGACTCTTTCACATTTCTCTCAAGGAGGCCTCTAACCTTTTTTTTTTTTTTTTTTTAGGTCCTTTTCAGTAGATTACTTCACTGCCTACTTTGCTTAAGAGATTAAACTAACTGCTGTGAGTTGTATCATGTCCCCTTTTCTACATCTCAGAACCCATCCCTGTCCTTATCCGTCTCTTCATTTCCTCTGGTCTCTGAAGATGAGGTTTCCTACTCCAAGCCTGGAGTCCCTGGCCACATGTGCCATGTCCTAGCTTCTTTTTCTTTTCTCAACTTACTCCTCTCTCCAGAACCCTAGCTTTGTATTTTTGCTGAAACAAAAAGTATTATTTGCTGAAACACTCCCTAAGATGAATTTTTGGCTGTAGTTAAAAGTGGTTAAAATATGGTAGCTCAATAGTATTGAGGAAAGAGAATGATGTTTTAGATTACTTCTAGCCAGTATGGTTGACATCAAGGAGGACAGCTGTGCTTGGAGTATCCCAGGGTGCCACTGCCAGCATCATAATAGACTGACCGGGAAGATAACAGGTTTTTGGTTTTTTTTTAAGGTGTGTTTAAAACATGACATACATAGGATTTATAGCCTGAGGAATATGGGTTTCATCAGGGTATTGGATTTCATAGGGCAGGAAGCCTCACTGTGTGGACGCTTATGTTTCTAGAGGTCTGTGGCATGGCCTGATTTTCTTTGGACAGTACCTTTCTCAGTCTGTCAGGTCAGCCTCAGCACTTTGTGTGGACAGGCCTTCCAGGTCTATTCTTCATAATCTCTACCCATATAACAATTATATCCCATTTTACTTTTCAGTGGCTCTGAATATTCAGCAACACCTTTTAAATTCTAGATGAATGAACCTTTGTGGATATTGGCTACAGAATCTCATGTAAGTTCTCTTGTCCCTGGGCAATGGAATGGAAAAGCACTTGCTAAATATTACTGTTGCTAAGCAATAAGGATACAAGTAGAAAATTGCTTTTGTGGAACTCATTCTAATTTGGTAGAGACTATATACATGGGAAAGTTCATTGATAGGACAGGTTGGAAGGCTATAGTAGTCCTTTGGGTGCTGCAAAGTAAATGACAAAGTACAGAAATTCTTTAGGTGCTCTGATTTCTACACTGGGTGTCTAAAAGTCTTGGGTAGATGGTGAGATCTAATGGTCTACCATTTTGCCAGTAGGATTATAGTTGGACTGTACTTTTCCAAGTAATTTGAGAGGCTTGTGTCCCTTATGAAAGTGTTACTAGTTCCCAAAATGCATTGAGTCCTTGTAACCTTAGAGAAGCTGAGTGCCAAAATAGATAAGCCCAAGATTAAGTCAGAAAGATCTAGGTTCAAATCCCATCTCAGATACTCAAAAACTGTCTATCTCTGAACAAGCCACTGAACTCCCTTCAGTGTCTCAGACTCATCTGTAAAATGAGAAGGTTGGATTCAGTAGCTTCCAAGGTCTCTTCCAGCAGCTCTACATTTATGATCCTTTGACTTATGATCCGGTGATCTATACTTCAATACTTTAGTGGCAGCATGTTTATTCCATACTATGTGCAGATTGTAGCTCATCCTTGCCTTCTCTTGAGGGATTTTTGTCCATGTTTTTGTGTAAATGAGCTTGCCTAGAATCAGATGTGCAATACTTTATTAATCATTCCTGTACTTAGTTGTGTTTTGTATTTTGTTGTTCATGTGATGAACAAGTATGTACCTGTCTGTTTTTAAGCTTCTAGGGAACCAGGTTTTAACCCTTTGTTCTTGTTCAATTCAAGAATGGAGCAAGGGAGTCTGGTCCTAATTGTTTATTGAATGCTTGTTTAATACGTAGACCTTCCTGAGTGGCTGATACCTTGGGCTGAGTTATTCAGTCTTGCTATGTTTTAGTTTTCACAGAAATTGCTTAGGTTGCTTTAGAATAGGTAACTGAGACTGAAACTAAGGCTGCAAAGGTCTCTGGTACTTTGGAATTAAAATCAATTTCCCAGGCTAAGAGATGGAAGTTGGGATAGTAGCCCTTGGACTACTTTGAGCTTGGCCCTCAGTGGTTCTCAATTTGTGTTTCAGGAACTTAGTTGAAAGAAAATATTATTGTGATTGCTGTCTCTTATTTCTTTGATAATGCTATGTAGTTTATTTTATGTGATTAAAATTAATATTCTGACAAGGGAGATTCCATTAGCTTCAACAGACTTTCCTAGACTTCCATTACACACAGAAAAGGTTAAGTGGCCTGTCACAGTGGCATTGAAGCTTTCCATTTCCTTCAGTAGACATTCATAACTGCCTTGACATACATAGTTACTTCTCAGTGGCCCTGTCCAGTGGAATCTTTTGAAATTCCATTGAAGGACCAGACTTCTAAAGCTTGGCAATTTCAAGCTAATATCGTTTAGTTTTCATTTGCATTGGTATTTTAGTCCCAAACCTTTAGGGTGGTTTCATGCTTCCTATACTTCTTTCATTACTTGAGAAAAGATGGTAATCAGGTTGGAAAACATTGCAGATAGACTATTTCTGTGTTAATGAGTGTATCAGCTGACTCTATATCATCATATCCATTCATAATAACATTCAAAAGTGACAGCTCAGTTCAGGAAGCAAAGTAGTTGAGAATACTAAAAATGAATATCCTGCCAAGCTAGCAAAGTTTCATGTCTGCCTTAAAGTTTCTTAGTAAAGGCATCTTACATTTTCAGATTTATTCTCTTCACATTCATAAGAAATAACTTAGATGAAATGGTATTAAAAAAAGGATAATTGAACATTGAAAATGACTGCCAGAATTTCAGAGGGGGCTAGTTTTTACTAGTACTACAAAGTGAATGGTGTCCAGAGTATATTTTTATAAAATATCAAATGCTTTTATGTGGTATACAGATTTATGTGTCAGGAGGATTCAATACAGGTAACTACAACTTATATTGGATTGCTCCAGGCAGCCAACCAAACTAATTTAGGACTAAATTTGAAAATTTTACTGCTTGGGGATCAGTAAATTTACAAGTTAAGGTTTCGCTGCCTGTGTTGACCCATGTAGAACTAAGAAACCAAATGGAGTTTTATGTGTCTTTTTTTATACACATTAAAAGCAAATTAGAAAACAATATTCATTTTTTTATCTCTAA
Organism: Gracilinanus agilis; assembly: GCF_016433145.1. Lineage (NCBI taxonomy): Eukaryota > Metazoa > Chordata > Mammalia > Didelphimorphia > Didelphidae > Gracilinanus > Gracilinanus agilis. The sequence goes on from NC_058134.1 coordinate 104,680,912, forward strand.
AGGAGGAGGAGGCTTGTTCTAAGTTTTAGACTGTGAGGCATAATCATAAAAATTTTTTCTTAAACACATTTATAAATCTCAAGTCTGAGAACACTTGCAAAGAGATTGTACTTTCCTTCTTGGATTGGCCCAAAGGTGGAACCTGTGGTGTAGGACTGCTAATTTTCTTGAGGATGGGAGAGGGCTTTGAACAAGAAGAAGTGGGTGGTGGGACTGGTAACCACAATTAAAAAAAAATGTTTCTTTGTTTTTCCTTAGATTTGACAAACACCAATTAACATGAACATTTATAAAAGGTAAAAATTAGGGTTTTGGTTGGATTAAATATTTAAAGGGGTGGTCCCCAGAAATTGAATAAATATCAATTTCAAAATGATTTTTTAGTAATTTATTTATAAAATATAGGAGAGAGTGAAAGTAGAGAAATGAGAAGAGGGTAGAGTAAGATCTAGCTTCATGAGCTAGACTACATGCTCAATTCCTGCCTTTACTCTAGCAGGGCTCCAGAGGCCCAGCCAGAGCCTAAAAGTCAATTAATTATGGTTTTAGCCACAAGGGCTCCTTCTAATCAAGGACCTCTCCAGAGGCATATACCTCCAGGGAAGATAAAGGAATCAGCCTTTTTCACTCACCGCGTGTAGTTCTAAGAGAGAGATTTAAGAACAGTCTCACCAAGTCCATGGTCCCAACCAGAGCTCCTCCACGTCCAGTTCCAGGCCAAAGAGAAGAACAGAACACCTACTTGAACCCCAGCTCCAGAAACCGAACAAGAACTCACAGGAAGTTGTCACTCCCTTTTAAAGGTGCTTCTTTTGCGTCACTTCCTGTGCATTCCTCATAGTTTATGTGTCCAATCACAACAGACGCTTTGCTTAGGACTACCCAGGGGGCAGTCAGTCACTTCTTGTTTGTCACTCACTTTTGCACAGGTAGGTTACAGACTTTCCCACTTGTGAATTAAGTGGTGGTATTTATACCTTTGGAGTAAAATGGGCAGTGTAGATTTAATCTCATTTTCACACATTTTTATATACATTCAGCAGATAAAGAAAAATATATATGAAAATACTAGTCTCTACTTATAATATGCTTTTTTCCTTTTTTCTCTAAAACACATTTTAAATTCATTGTATTGATTTTAAGACCCAAACCTACTATTGGTAGGCATGATTACCAGGGAAGCTTTGATCTGTTCTCTTTCTGATCAGAACTTCCTCATTTCTCCTTAGGCCACCTTTTCCCCACCCCCACTTATGAGGGCTTGCCACATTGATGTTGGACTTGCTGTGGATGCCTGCTTGGTTACTTCTGAGCCTCAGCTTCCCTGATAGTTGGGATTACAAGCCCCAGTTACCAATCCTCTTGGTGAATTGTTCCATGAGTTCTTTGAAATTGATTTCTATTATGGATGTCTACCAATATGTCTTTGGGTATGTCAATATATTAGAGGGAGTGTTAGGCAACCTTGAAAACAAGAATCTATCTAGTGGTGATAGTTCTAAGAACTTAAGAAATGTTAGAGGTCTTTGACTGATAAGAGATTCCCACACCGAAAAAGCAACAAAACTATAGCTAGGGTCAATGGGTTCATCCTTTCTGTGCTCTCTTCCTCTATTCCCCCTCCAGCCACCTATCCTGAAACAAACCTGCCCTAAAGATTCTAGGTGTTTCTCACTTAAATTGTAACATCTCTAAATGGGCTAAATTTGGATGACTGCTTAACAGCAAAGGAGGATTATTGGTCAGGATCCTGGAAGTCAATTAGGATGGCTTTGTTTTGTTTCATAAACCTTTGGAAGAATGTAGGTGTGTAACATAGATCAAATAGCATGACCTAATATTCTAAATGACTACCATCTTCCGTTTATCTCTCCTGTGGATCCAGGTAAGATTGTAGGCCCCTCCATCTAATGCCTGGACTAGCTATCCAAGCAGATGAGGCAACAGGAAGGGAGAGTACCTATAGCACAGTTATTCTGAGACCAGCAGCCTGGCAGGAGTTCAGGGAGTCTATAGAGTTCTGTGAGAAGACTGTCCTCTTGGAATTCATACAGCAATGACATCTCCCATTTAACTGATTAATATGACAGGCTGAAAGGGATTAGGGCATTTATAAGGAATTTATATATCAAATCACTTGGGTAGTATTAAAGCCTAAAGAATAAATGAAGTAGTGAATGAAAAAGGATGGATGAAGTTCTTCCTAGGTGTGTTTTGGGAAGGACTAAAAAGAAGAGAATATATATTTATGTAGTATTTGCCACATGCTAGTCACTGGGTTAAGATATTTACAAATAATATTTCATTTGACCCTCACAACAACCCTGCAAGGTAGGTACTATTATTATCCTAATTTTACAGTTGAGAAAACTGAGGCAAACAGGTTAAGGGATTTGCCCAGTTTCACAAAGTTAATAAGTGCCTGAGACTGGAATTGAACTCGAGTTTTTCTGACCCTAGGCCTAGTCCTCGAAGCTTGCTACCTTTAAAGCTGTCATTTTGCTTTGGAAAGTCACAGAGTTTTTGAGTAGCATTATCTAGCAAGCTATTGTAAAAATAAAATTAGGAGAGCAATGCAAGGCACAAGGAATACTAAAGAGACTTGTTTATGAAAAATATACTATTTATTTAAATATATATAAGAGAAAAAGGATTTCTAATTCTAAGGGATTCTAACTCCACCCAAATAAACTCCCAGGTCCTGTAAGGAACCGCTTCTCCTGTGGTTCACAGGCTACCCTAATCCTCCCTGATCTAACTAACCAACTTTATACTGTTCTAAATAAACCTAACCACTATAACTCTTAACTTCGCCTTTAAGTTACAAAGATAGCCAAGGCTAGCTGGTTGAGTCTGCACAAGAATCAGGTTAGATCTCTGAGCCTTAACAGACTCGAGTCCAAACCAAAGACCAGGCTTTGTTTGTTTTTTTCAGAGTTTAACCAATCTATAGACAGTAACAGGTAAATAAATAGTGTTTCCCAAGTTGGAAAAGAAAACACTCCCCTCCTTCAAGTCTTTCACTCAGACAGAGATAGAGAGGCAAAGATGTTACCTTCTCCAGCCCTGAGAGAGAAAGCAGCTGCATGTGGCTCTGTTGACTGCCAGAAGCCCCTCCTAGAATGCCACACCCAGAGCGTGTAACTGTCATAGAAATAATGGTTATAACTGCCACCAGTTGAAATTAACACTCTCTCTCAGCTCTATTTGAAACTCTAATTCTTCCTCAAGCAGCTTCTCTACTTCTTATCTATAAACTAATAAAACAATACTTATTTTCTAATATCATCCTTATACTATAGACAATACCCTTTCTATAAGCTATGGTAGTATTGATTTGATTGATTTCAGAGCAAGAGGTAGAAGAAGGATCAGAGTAGAGACCCCAGGTAGGAACTCACCAATGGGAGCTCTTAGAGATCATTTAATGCAACTTCCTAATTTTATAGGTACTTAAACAGTGCTGAAGAAGTTGAGTTATTGGCCCGGTGTCACACAGGTATTGATAGAGGCTAAACTTGAACCTAGATCTCTTGATCTCTGGTTTGGTTTTTCTGTACTGTATTATCAGCGTGATAGAGTAATCTCCAAGTCTGTTTCCTCATCTATTATAAGGAGATAAGGCAGGGCAATACTCCCTGTCTTATCTCCTCACAGTAGTGTTGAAGATATAATGGTATCTTGTGTGGAGACATTTTAGAGTGTGAATAGTGTTATAAAAATGCAGTGCGTGATTATTACTTGAACTGGATTTGATTAATACTAGTTCTGGGGTAGTTTTTACTAGTATGCTGAAATCCTTACAATTACTCAGTTTCTGCTGAGTTCTCAAAAGAGATTTCAAGCTACTTCAACAAATTTATTCATTTTATGTAGTGAATGAGAGAAAATACTTAATAAAAATGTTATATAAGTCTAACATTACTATTTCCTTTGCTAACTGAATTTGAGAATTTTTTTCATGACAACTTCAATTCCATTATTTATAGTCACATAAAAAATAAATAATGGAAGTAATTAATAAGGTTCTTGATGCCTCACAGTTACTGGCAAGAAATACAGCAGTGTACTGTTCAACATTACCTTAATTCAGTCTGTCAAATTTCTGGAGACTAAGTAATTTTCAATGGAAATACCTATTTAAGCTGATGTACGATATCCAATGCTCATAGAGTATCCAAGGACATATACCAAGTCTTCAACTTATAAATGCCTGATTTATGAACGATCAGGGAATAAGAGGCTCTCAAGAATGAAATCATGATGATAGAGGAATAACTGATCCCAGTAAGGAAGCTAAGGGAGAGGTATCCAAAAATGAGCTCATATTTTAAAAAGACATGTTTAGGAAATGAATGGGAGGGCAAGTGACTGAAGATTAACATAAAAGAATGGTAAAATCTGATGAGTTCAGGAGAGTCAAGCTAAAACTAAATTTGAATTGAATTGTTTTTTAATAAAATAAATTCTAAAGAAAGCTTTAAAATATTTTAGGGATGAGAGAAGGAAGGAAAATTGGAGAAAAGAGAGATTATTAGAAAATAGCAATTCAGGGAAGATGAAACTGCTTCTATTTAGTATTTTTTTTTAACCAACGAGATTGAAAAGGATAGACAAAACATAACAAATTAAAAGAGAATCAAAACTCAGTATAAGTGAGACAAAAATAAGGGAACTTTAATACTTAAGGCATATGGAGGATGAAAGAGGACTTGAAATAGGTAAATGTTTGAATTTCCAAAATGAAACATTGGTAGAAGCTTTAAACTCTAGAAATTGAACTTGAAATAGATCTGTGGAAAAATGATAAAGTTCCTAAAATTCTCTCAGTAAGAACTGAAAGTTATGATCATTATGAACCAACATGGGTTTATTGAGAACAGCTTTTCCCAGCTTAAATTTCCCTTTCTTTGTGACAGTTGTTAGCTGACAGACCACTGGTATGCCATGAACATTAGTTTACTTGGATTTCCACAGGGCATTTGACACAATCCTGATATCCTTGCAGAAAAGATGAGAAAGAAGAGATAAGACAGGACTTCCATGATAACTCTAGTAGGTAGCTTTAGAATTGCTTGAATTACAGAAAAGATCCCTGTACTGAAGGAAGGCTTCATGCTTCAGAATTTGTACCAGTTGACCTCAGAAACTTTCCATTTCAGTTCTATAATATTCTGGGTACATTTGGATTAAAGAGACTTTTATGATGTAGATGGGCGATTAAGATACTATTTTCTTAAGTTCATTCCTAAATTCATTGCTTGGATTTCAGAATCCATCTATCGAAAGATAGATTTTGTTGTTCAGTCATTTTAGTTGTGTCTGATTCTTCATGACCCCATTTAGTGTTTTCTTGGCAAAGTTACTGGCATGGTTTGCCATAGCCTTCTCTAGCTCATTTTACAGATGAAGAACTGAGGCATAGATTTTTTTAAGTGATTTAGCCAGGAGTCACAGAATTAATAAGAGTCTGAGACAGGTTGTGAACTCAGTCTTCCTGACTTAACTGGAGCTGAGCCTCTTAGCTCCCCTGAACATAGCTAGATAAAGCATCTATTTAAGTATTTATGCCAGGCACTCTGCCAAGGGCTGATTAGATAAAAAACAAATAAACAGGATAGCACCTGCTCTTAAGGAGATTAGTTCCTTTCTTTTTAAAAATTTTTTGATATTTAATAATTTTTATTTTTTAGAAAAGTTATCATGGTTACATGACTCATGTTCTTACTTTCCCCTTCACCCCCTGACCTACCCCCCCTCCACCCCCCATAGTTTTAACATGTGTCATTGATCAAGACTTGTTTCCAGATTGTTGATAGTTGCATTGGTGTGGTAGTTTCTGGTCTACATCCCCAATCATGTCTGCCTTAATCCATGTGTTCAAGCAGTTGCTTTTCTTCTGTGTTTCCTCTCCTGTAGTTCTTCCTCTAAATATGGGTAGGGTTCTTTTCCATAAGTCCCTCAGCATTGTTATGGATCATTGCATTGCTGCTAGTACAGAAGTCCATTACATTCTATTTTACCACAGTGTATCGGTCTCTGTGTACAATGTTCTTCTGGTTCTGCTCCTTTCACTCTGCATCAGTTCCCAGAGGTCTTTCCAGTTCACATGGAATTCCTCCAGTTTATTATTCCTTTCAGCACAATAATATTCCATCACCAGCATATACTACAGTTTGTTCAGCCATTCCCCAATAGAAGGGCATACCCTCGTTTTCCATTTTTTTGCCACCACAAAAAGCACGGCTATAAATATTTTCATACAAGTCTGTTTATCTATGATCTCTTTGGGGTACAGACCCAACAGTGGTATGACTGGATCAAAGGGCAGGCAGTCTTTTATAGCCCTTTGAGCATAGTTCCAAATTGCCAGCCAGAATGGTTGGATCAGTTCACAACTCCACCAGCAATGCATTAATGTCCCAATTTTGCCACATCCCCTCCAACATTCATTATTCTCCCCTACTATCATTTTAGCCAATCTACTAGGTGTGAGGTGGTACCTCAGAGTTGTTTTGATTTGCATTTCTCTAATTATTAGAGCTTTAGAGCACTTTCTCATGTGCTTATTACTAGTTTTGATTTCTTTATCTGAAAATTGCCTATTCATGTTCCTTGCCCATTTATCGATTGGGGAATGGCTTGATTTTTTATACAACTGATTTAACTCCTTGTATATTTGAGTAATTAGACCCCTGTCAGAGTTTTTTGTTACAAAGATTTTTTCCTAATTTGTTTTTCCTTCCAATTTTTGGTTGCATTGTTTTTGTTTGTACAGAAGCTTTTAATTTAGTATAATCAATCATCCCATTCACATTCAGAGTTATAATTATCAGTTGTGTATTCCCCAACATTTTGGTATCCTCTCTTAGTTCTACCCCTTCTTCTTAGGCTATTTCCTTTTAAACCAGTGATTTGTTTTAAACCAATAACCCTTGTCCCCTCCCTTGATTTACTACCCTTTCTACCCCCTCCCTTGTTATTCCCCTCTTTTTATTTTTAAGCCTAATGAATTCCCTCTCCCTTTTCTTCCCCTCCCTTTTTTGACCTCCCGACTCCTCTGCTCCCCTTGGTTTATCCCTTCTGACTTTCTCAGTAGGGTTAGATAGAGTTCTATATCTCAATGGATGTAGCTACTCTTCCCTCTCAGGGTTAATTCCACTGAGAGTAAGGTTTAAATATTACCTCTTACTGCTTTCTTACTCTCCTTCTTATAATAGTATTCATCCCCTCCCCTTCCCATGCCCTTTTTTGTGTGTAATAGAATATCCTATTTTTCTTATTCATTCAAGTTTCTCTTGGTGTCCTCTACTATTCACCCCCCCCTCTTTTCCACCCACCCCCTTATCATCTTAGACCATTTAGTGTAAAAATGAAATTTGAGAAATGCCATCTAAAAGGGCAGTCCCCTTTTGTTGATTTGTTACTTATTGTCACGTGTAGGTAACTCGTCTTCCCTCCCCACTAAGGAAGGTGAGGATTACATCATTTCTATGCCTAGGATGGGTAGATTTTTGACTATGAATGGGCTCGAGCTAATTCCATTTACACATATAGTACTCCAAACTCTCCCTGTGAATAATTCTTCTAATTACTATAATAGTGGATACTATAATAGTGAATAGAGTTCACTACAGAGAATTATACATAACATTTCTCCATATAGGAATACAAATAATTAGATCTTACTCAAGCCCTTAAAGAGGGAAATTTAAAAATAAGGGTTTTCTTTCTTTCCCCACTGATTCTTATTTACCTTTTCATGTTTCTCTTGGTTTTTGTGGTTGGATATCGAACTTTCCATTTAGTCTTGGTCTTTTCTGTGCAAATACTTGGAAATCTTCTATCTTGTTGAATGCCCATACTTTTCCCTGGAAGTATATAGTCAGTTTTGATGGGTAGGTGATCCTTGGTTGTAGACCCAGTTCTCTTGCCTTTCTGAATATCATATTCCAAGCCTTGTGGTCTTGTAGTGTGGAGGCTGCCAGATCCTGTGTGATCCTGATTGGTGCTCCTTGATATCTAAATTGTCTCTTTCTGGCTTCTTGTAAAATTTTTCTTTTACTTGGAAGCTATGGATCCTTTCAATGTCTATATTGCCCTCTTGTTGTAGAACTTCAGGGCAATTTTGCTTAATAATTTCCTTTAGTATGGAGTCCAAATTTCTATTAATTTCTGCTTTTTCAGGAAGACCAATGATTCTCAAATTATCTCTTCTAGACCTGTTTTCTTGATCTGTCAATTTCTCAGTGAGATATTTTATGTTTCCTTCTATTTTATCAGTCTTTTGACTTTGCTTTATTTGTTCTTGTTGTCTTGAGAGACCATTGGCTTCTACTTGCCCAATTCTTGTCTTTAGAGACTGGTTTTCTGCTATATTCTTTTGATTTTCCTTTTCTATTTGGTCTATCCTGTTTTCCAGCTGTTTGATTTTGGTCTCTAATTTGCTTATTAATTCTTTTGATTTGGGGGCATCTTTTTCTAATTGCCTAATTCTAGCCTTTAGAGACTGGTTTTCAGCTATAATCTTTTGGTTTTCCTTTTGAATCTGGTCTGTTTGGTTCTTCAAGGCTTTTAGCTGGTCATTTCTGGTCTTCCATTTGCTTATCAATTCATTTGATTTCTAAGCCTTTAATTTTTTTGGGGAAGGTTTGGATATGATTACTTGTTTGTTTTCCTCTGCTGTTTGCTCTGTTGTCTGGATTTTTTTCTGTGTAAAAGTTGTCGAGTGTTAAAGTTTCTTCTTGATCTTTCTCTTCCGGGGTTCTTGTCTCTGGCTTGCCATTGTTAGCCCAGTGCCCTCTCAGCTATATCCTCATGCCCAGGGTCTGTCTGCGCTCTTTGGGTTCCTGAGGTCTCAGGTCTAGGTGTTCTCAGAGTCAGGCCTCCTGGTGGTCCCCTTCCTTGTTCCTCTGCCCGAAGCTCCTTTAACAGTCTCAGGGAGCTGCTTCCACAGTCATACACCTCTCTGCACTGGGTCCCCACTCAAGGTCCGCGCCTGTGCTCAGGATCCGCGTCTAAAGCTGTGACCACACCTGCACTCACTGTCTGTGTTCAAAGTCCGCGCATTCTTTAGCCTCTTGGGGTCTTAAGTCTTGCTGCTCTCAGGAGCAGGTTGTGGTGACCCCAGGTAGCTGTCAAGGACTTAATGGGTGCCCCAAACTTGCTCTAGCTCTTATGTGCTGGCTTTGGCACTGTAGGTGGTGTTGTGGGGGAGGGGGTCGCTCAGGTCCCGTTTTAGTAGAGCTATTTCATCTCCTTATAGCATGGAAATGCCCGATCCCATGTACCTTCAATGCTGCGCCCTATTGTGGGGTCCCTTCATTCCTCTGGATTTGTTTTTATGTCCCCTTGAGGAGTCCTATATGCATGGGTTAGGAGAGGTCAAGCAGCTGCTTTTTACTCTGCTGCCATCTTAACCCAGAAGCCTCAATAGTCTCTTTTTTTTAGATGAATTTATGAAAAAATTAATAATTTTTTTTGACATTTTGTAATCCAAGAGAGATCAGTTTCTAATGAGGCAGGGCAGGAGGATATATTACAATTGAGGAGGAAGTACTTGTGGTGGCATGGATGAAAGTTGGTAGAGAAGTAGTCTGAAAGCCCATGCCTAGTAAGATAAAACAAAATCTTATGTCAGAGCTTAAGGATCCAGGGTCAGAGACCAAAGCTCCAATAAAATAGAAGGGACAAGAATGAGGGGATGAAAGCAGAGAATGTCTGGTGTGGAGATAGCCGAGAAGTGGTATAGCCATAGTATAGAGATTATATATAAAAGGTAATATAGTTTTATAGGACACCTTAGAGAATAAGATCTAAGATTTGGATTCCTGTTTTGGGTGTGATGGCTTTACCAGCCCTAATCCTTTAGGTGAGATGAAGAACTACAAGATTTTACAATATGACTTAACACTGTGCCTAATTGAGGTTTTATTAATTTGTTGATTTTTTTTTTAATTTTAAACCCTTAACTTCTGTGTATTGATTTATAGGTGGAAGATTGGTAAGGGTAGGCAATGGGGGTCAAGTGACTTGCCCAAGGTCACACAGCTGGGAAGTGTCTGAGGCCGGATTTGAACCTAGGACCTCCTGTCTCTAGGCCTGGCTCTCAATCCACTGAGCTACCTAGCTGCCCCTAATTTGTTGATTTTTTTATTTGTTTAGTGACATACTTAATTAATCTCTTTTTTCTCTCTTTTGTTGATTGAAATGTTTAGATATATAAAATTCTCCCTAAGGGCTGCTTTGGCTACATCCCAAAGATTTTGGAATATCTCATTATTTCCTGCCACTATATCCTAAAGTCCTTGGGGTTTATTATCTGCCCTGGCTCTATGCCCTCCAGTGCACTGGGCTTTGACCCAGAAATATACTGAATCTGTATGCCAAAGAGATCAGAGATAAGGAGAAAGGACCTACCTGTATAAAAATATTTTTAGCAGCTTTTTTTTGTGGTGGCAAAGAACTGGAAACTGAGGAGTGTCCATCAGTTGGGAAATGGCTAAACAAGTTGAGGTTATATGGTTGCAATGGAGTACTATTGAGCATAAGGAATGACAGGATGAGTTCAGAAAAACCTGGAAAGACTTTTGTGAACTGATGCAAAGTGAAGTGAGCAGAACAAGAACACTATATGCAGTCACAGAAATATTATATGATGATCAAATGTGAAGGACTAAATTATTATCAGGGAAACAAGGTTGCAAGGTAACCGGGACCCAAGAAACAAATGCTATCCACAGCTAAAAATGGAGTCTGAAGGCAGATCAAGCCATACCATTTTTCACTTTGTTTCCTTCATAATTTCTTTTTATTGTACATGTGATGTGTCTTCTTTCTCAGCCTGAAGAATATGGAAATATATATTGCATGGGGACAGCACTGGTATAACTTGTATCAGATTATTTACTGCTTTGGGGAGGGGTGGAAGGAGAAAGGGAGAGAATCTGAATTACAAAATGTCAAATAACAATTGTGAAAAAATATTTTTACATGTAATTGAAATAAATAAAAAAGTTTTAAAAATTAAAATGGCACCTTAGCTAAAGATGTGGCAGAACTACTTTTTTTTTTTTAAACCCTTAACTTTCGGTGTATTGTGTCATAGGTGGAAGAGTGGTAAGGGTGGGCAATGGGGGTCAAGTGACTTGCCCAGGGTCACACAGCTGGGAAGTGGCTGAGGCCGGATTTGAACCTAGGACCTCCTGTCTCTAGGCCTCAGAACAACTTTTAAATAAGTGCTTCATCGGTTTTGTAACATATTCTATCACCTGTGTGGTCTTGACATTGAACTTTTTTATGATAGAGGAATCCTGTTTTATTCTTAGAATCACAAAATAAAATATTCTACCATGTTCTTTGTCATTGTAACATCATTTTAGCTTGGCTATCATTGGAAGGTTTGATGCTGTTTTAAGGTAGACTAGAGGAGGTGATAAGTGCCAGATACCACCAGTGTATTGCTGAATCTAACCATTCTTGGATTAAAGAAGCCACTTCAATTGGACCTTGCATTTTGGGACTATAAAAACCTTTGTGGTGCAGTTGTTGACAAGGCTGTTGTTTTTTAAAAACAAATATTCCATCTTGCAAATATTTTGGAAGAATTGGCAAAATAGCGAAATACAAAATTGTGTGCTAACTTCTTGTCCATGAGGGATATAACGTACACAGTCATGATACAGTTGTGGAAGCTTTGGGAAATTGGGACCCAAGTAATGAATCTGTGTTGTTCAGACTAACACTGGGGCCAAGGGATGGCAATCCTGGGAGAAAACTAATGGTGTAGAAAGCAATTAGGTGGAGCAGGAGCATACATAAGTAACACAGTTGATTATTTATAAAATGGTAGGAGATAACCATTCCAGTTTCTTCTGCAAACAGAGAACTGAATGCCTGTTTGCCTTTTAAAGATATTGTAGAGGCTGTTTTTATGTCCTTTTATTCCAAAACTGATATTGATCAGGTGTATGTTTTCATATTTCATACATTTTTAATTTTATTTGAACAGAATGTGAATTTCCAAAAATGATTTTAATGTAGAGTCTGTGATTGGATTTTTAATCTTTCTTTCTTCCTTCCTTCCTTCCTTCCTTCCTTCCTTCCTTCCTTCCTTCCTTCCTTCCTTCCTTCCTTCCTTCCTTCCTTCCTTTCCTTCCTTCC
>NC_058134.1:104693443-104749216 GCF_016433145.1 Gracilinanus agilis
CTTTCTTTCTTTCTTTCTTTCTTTCTTCCTTCCTTCCTTCCTTCCTTCCTTCCTTCCTTCCTTCCTTCCTTCCTTCCTTCCTTCCTACCAAGCTACTTGCACACCTAAAAAGAAATACATATTATTCTCATTATATTCATTACTGATGAAGCAACTGATTAGAGTTTCAGTGTTGCATGCCTATGGTCACACTACTTACAAGTGTTGGAGGCAGGATTCAAATCCAGGTCCCACTTGACTCTTCTGTACCTGCTTCTTCTACGTTATACTTTTATGTACTATTCCCCCAATGAGTGAAACAGTTATCTAATAGTTGTCAGTGAAATCATTATCAGTACAAGTCATCTTGGCCATAATTTTCTATAAAACTTTTAGCATACATGTAAACTCAGAATTCTGAATCAGCTCAAATACCTTAAGAAGGCATTTCAAATATTAATTCTGGGGAGCGTTAACTCGAGCTTGAGAACAAATAACAAATCCCCTGAAGTCACTAGATTATTTGAAGTTGTCCTGCATTTTACCATTGGACTGGAACCAATTACCATATTTTGCATCATCATAATTTGTACTAGTACAAATTTAAATGCCTGCCACTAATTAAGGGGAATTCTGGGGGGCACTAATATCAATTAATCAACAAGCATTTATTAAACCACGTCATGCACTCTTGCTAGGTGCTAGAGATATGACGAAGATAAAAGTAAAATGGTTACTGCCCATTTGGAGTTTTCTTAATCAGGAGAGAAAACATGTATGCATATAGGTATATGTATAAAGTAAATAGAAGTTGGTGAGGGAAGTCCCTAACAACTGGAGGATCAGGGAAGACTTCATTAATAATGGTACTTCAGCTGAATCTTGAAGGAAACAAAGAATTCTAGCAAGTAGAAGTAAGGAATGGATTCTAAGTATACAGAACAACCAGAGCAAAAGAATGGAAATAGAGTATCGTTGTCTGAGGAATATCGTAAGACCATTTTGGACTTAGTGTAATGTAATAAGGCTGGAAAGTTAAATTAGGGCTACATTGTGTTCTCTCACTTCACATTCATTAACTGAATTTTGTATATTATAACTAGATTGCTACATTTCATAGAATTGAGGCAGCATTTTTCAAAGTAATGGAACATTAGAATACTTTTGTGTTCAAAATATTTTGATAGAATTATGTTCTGATAGGAATGGAAGTGTGGGATATTTCCATGATATAGAGAGGAGTGGGGAAATTTGAGAGCAAGAGAGAGGAGATTTAAACCTATTTTCCTGTAAAAGACTTGTGACATCTAGGAATTTGGGTTAGTTATTAGGTGATATTTTTTGTGGGCCACAACCATGAAACTTTTCCTTTCTAAATTTTAATATAAAAGTAGCATTGAAATTTGTTCACATAAACTGTATTTGCCAAGCAGAATATAGTTTAGGAAATGCTGACTTAATATCTACTAATTTAATACTAAAGCTATACACTAAAACTTTTTGATTTAATCTTTGGCTCATAAGATACTTCACTAACCTGTAGAGTCAGCTTTTATTATGCCATACCAAAAACCAACTTCTAGCTATTTGAACTTCTTGGTTGTTTAGGTTCCACAATAAATGGGGCTAAATTCAATTGTTAACTATACAGGAAGAGAGGCAGTTGCTGTGCTAGAATGGTTAGACATTTCTCTTGTATACATACTTTTCAGTATGAATATCTTATAACATGATTGTTTCTTTGGTATCTTCTGCCAAATATATTACTAGTTGCAGACTATTTGCTTGCTAGATTCTTTAATATTTTAAACCATATGTTTTTCAATTCTGTTTAAATTATAAATCTGAGTAAAACTCTCAACTTATCCCCTTCCCTTCTCCTTTCATTTATATTTTCTATTATAGGAAGTCAAATTTTCTAAAAGCTCATAATCAGTAATCAATAACTTTATTGCTCTGCTTTCTTTTCATTAAAGGGATTTTTTATTCCTTTTGTTTTTACATAACTTGGTTTTGTTTTTTCCCTCCTCCCTCAATGAATTTCCCACTTATTCAGTGATAAAGTCTAAGATAGATAATTCTGATTATAAAGTGTTTGGCTTTGTTATGTGGTTCTTTTCATTTATAATTGTTGCATTTTAAAAATTGTTTTTGTTTTCCTGATTTTGCTTCACACTGCATTGGTTGTTTTAAGTCTTCAAATGTTTCTCTGAATTCCTCATACTTATTGTTTCTTAAAGTACATTATGTTATTAAGTACTACTCCATTATGCTCACACATCATGTTTGTTCTGTCATTTCCCTCCTAGTTCTTTGCTAACACAGAAGCACTTCTGAGAAGGTTTTGTTACAAACAGGACTTTGCAATGGTACATGCCTAGGAAACTTCTCTTCATCCCCATTGTTTTATACTCTTTGCATTTTAGTAAATTTGTCCGTAATTGATGATCTAATGAAACTGTACTTTTTCTGCTGTTTCTTTTGTGTTTTCATGAATTTAATTTAGTATTTCTTTGTATTTGATTGATGTTCATAGAAAGACTAATCGATTATAAAATTATCCTGCATGGAAAAATCAGATACCTGTTTAATTTTATATGAGAATGCTTGACCTTAAATTCAGCACAAACTATAAAAAGAGGACTTTATTAGTTTTAATTAAGATCACAAATATGTCATGGAAAAAAATTTCTTTGTGGGAGCAATGAGGTGTGCCTTCCTGAACACTAAAATGCCTGAGAGGCAGAAGAAGCACTTGTGTTCTGTCCTTGCCTGAAAGTGACCATCTTTGTGACTGTGGAGAAATATCTCTCTGGGGCTGTTCAGTCATCCATAAAATAAAAAAAAAAACTTGATCTTGTTGAACTCTAATGTCCTTTTCAACTCTACCATCCTGTGATACCAGTTCTTGTGATTTCATATTCCTTTGGCAGATGGATCATTCCAAAGCTTTTTGATTTTATTTTTGAAGTATCCACGGGAGATATGAGAACAAGGTCTTAGTAAGAACTAAGAGATTACTTTTAGGACAACCAGTTTGGCCACAGCAAGACAATGTCTAGGTCTAGTCAAATCCAGAAACATTTGTTAAATGTTTACTAAATGTGCCAAACATAAAAATATAAAATGGAAGTACTGTCTGCCCTCTATATGGATGTGTGTTGGGGATGTTACACAATTTTTATAGAAAAATATTTACTGTTCATGTATAAAAATAACTAAAGGTGACTGAAGGGGGAAACTATGACTAGAATCAAGAAAGGACTCTTCTAGGAGGTGACACTTGAGGGAACCCTCAACTGAGCTCTGGGTCCTTACATACCAGGCTTGGGGGCATGAAAGCAGCAAATGGAAAGTCTTGGACATGGAACTGAAAATAGACCAACTGGGCAGGAATGTATAATTCCTGAAAGGAGTTAACATTTAATCAGTCAGATTGTGAATACATAAGAGATGGTATTTTAATCTAACTGCAATAGGGAGCTAGTGGGGCTCTTTGAACAGAAGAGCTACATCTTAGCTTTAGGAAAATAATATAAATTTGGCAGCAATGTGGAGGATGGAGAAGACAGGGAGATTGAATATGAAGCTGACCAAACAGAATGTGAACTGGGCTAATTGCTCTATGCCTGGAGAAAAGAGGACAAATGTAAGAGCTTTTTGAGGAACTAGAATTGAGAAGATTCTGTTTCGCTTTCTGATTCTGCGGTTTAGTAATTTTTTGTCTCTGGATGAATCATTTAACTTTGTTAGAGCTAATTTTCTTCATCTAGAAAATATGAAGCTGGATATAAAAATAGAGGATTTGGAATTTTACCTTAAAAGTTCTAGATCTCTGTGATATGGTTAGTCAAATTAACAAGCATTATTAGATAGATGCCTCTGTTCTAGGCACTGTTATTTGGTTGTTTGTTGTCCTTTGTCCTTGAAGAGGACCAAAACGACGTCATTGGTGATATCTTTTAATTCATGCATAAATTGCATTTAAGTGAGGTAGAGTTGACCAAAGCCATCAGTCTCACTCTCTCTTCCAGAGTTATTGAAGTCCAATGGCAAGACAGACATCAAGACAACTGACTGTGGTCTGGGATGCACACTTTATAATGTGACATCGTGTATCTATGCTTTTTAAATATTTTATCAGTTATTTCTGAAATATTCACTGTTTGTTTGACCTTCCCAAATAGACTCTCCTTTCTAGCAAAGAAAATTTACCAAGAGCACTCTGATTAAAATTATGTGACAACATCTGATAATGTACATAGCATTCTCTTCTTGTACACCCCAATCTTTCTGCTGTGAAGATGGTAGTATGTTTCATTATCTGTCTTTCAGGACCACTCTTGGTTTTTCAGTTGGTCGGTTTATCTTCCTTTTAGTGATGTTTTCATTGACTAAAATGTTATTTTTTATTAACCTGTGAACAAATTTATTCTGACCTTAAAAGGGGGAAAAACAGCTTTTCAAGCAATACTGTATTCATACTTCACTTTAGTTATTATAGCTTTACTTAGATCTTATTTGATTTTTATTTTCATATTCATTTCTTAATTTTTACCCCTTTCCAAGTGAGTTTCATTATATAGAATGACAGTGCTTGGTTTGTCTTGACTGTTAATAGTCTAATTGTTTCTCTTGCCTTAAGTAATATCTCATTAACTTTATAAGCTATCTAGAGAATCAATTTCCTGTGTTGTAATGGTACTCAGTTTGTAGCATTTCCCTCAAAACTTTCTATATTAGCATTTTTATAGTTGAATGATTTTCAAAAGGTTTAAGATTCTAGAGAGTTTTAAAAAATAATGTAAATTTACATCTATAACATCAGAAATATGGAGATTCCTTGTTTGTGAAACAAATTGATAACTGATTGGAAATACAGAAATTTTAATATTTCAAATGGTAAAATTATGTGACAATACACCAAATCAGTTTTTTGTGTTATTTTTGATGCATTAACACCAGATGTTTTTAGTGATTTTCCAGGAAAATGAGGTGTATTTGTGCATTAACTTCCCATTGAATGAATTTTATGACCTTTTTTGTTGGTAAAATCCATCAGAAAGAGTTATTCTTGATAGTCAGTAAACAGATGCTCAAACAAATGGATTTTATTTTGAGAGTATTCTATGTCTGTATCACATACCCTTTTCTTTGATGGTATAATAGATTCTTCCATAATGCTGGAATGTTCTTTTTTTTTTTTTTATAACCTTTTTATATGCTTGATTTCCAGTGAATTGGAGCTTTTGGCTATCTCCCAGGTCTACTTCAAATTATTGTTTTTGGGGGCCTATATGATGTGGACTTTGTAGGGTCAACTCTATTTCTCTTCTTTATTTAAGAATCATTAACTATTAGATTTATAAGGTACCGTGGAGGCCATGTAGTAGGATCTGCCTATTGCAAGAATTCTTTTTTTTTTCTCCTTTGAAAAATTTTATTTAATTAATTGATTTAGAATATTTTTACATGGTTACATGATTCATGTTCTTTCCCTCCCTCCTTCCCCCTAACCTTCTGGAGCCCATGAGCAATTCCACTGGGTTTTACATGTGTCATTGATCAAGACTTATTTCCATATTATTAATATTTGTATTAGGCCGATCATTTAGAGCCTACATCTCCAAACATATCCCCATCGACCCATGTGATCAAGCAGTTTTTTTTTTCTGTTTCAGCTCCCACAGTTCTTACTCTGAATATGGACAGCTTTCTTTCTCATAAGTCCCTCAGAATTGCCCTGGATCATTGCATTGCTGCTAATAGAGAAGTCCATTACATTCTATTGTGCCACAGTGTATTGTTAAAATAATTTGTGAAACTGTTAATGATAATTACCTGGAGGTATATCCTAATGAGTCACAAATGTAAATAATGATCCCAAAAGGTCAACCTCCAGCTCAGTTGGACTCAGTTAGAAATATGTTGAATCTTCTTACTCCAATAATTGAATAACTTCCTAACAGTTGTTTGGTATTACAGCTAGAACTGAAGAATTAGCTGATTGGTGAATACAGCTGATCAGTTCTACCTAAATCCTTAAGTAACTGATGAAGATGAATAATTCTCTTAATTCTAAACTAGTAACTTGTATGTTAGATTTAATCAAGGTTAATTAGTTTCGGTAACTTGTTCTGACTGCGGTTTACTTCAGAGACTGGTTTGAGGATTAATAACCTTGCAGTATTTCCCTAACAACCCAGATGACCTTCTTCAATGAAACCCTCTATCTTGAGCATCACAGACAGGTTTGCAGATGACTCTTTGTAAATGAGTTTAATGTTGGCATCCATATATATATATATATTTATATATATAACTGATATTCAGGAACCTTTGGATGGTTTAACAGCCTGGTCAGGCCAAAAGGCCTGACCTCTTCTGATTTGAAGGTTTGTTCAGCAGATGTTGATTTGGTTTGAATAAATCTTCTTGATGATGTTCAGAGAACTGAAATTGATACATTTGAAGATATTTTGGTTCATAAGAGTTGAGAGTTATATCAGAATATACTCTATATACTCTGCCCTAGCCTGAGCCCAAGAACTTCCCTCCTTGCCCAGTTGTATCTCAAGCCTGAGACCAGGATTGGTTCAGGTTTGCCCCTTATATAGGCATTTTCCAGTTGCCCCTTGGCTCACACAAGGCTCATGTCACCCTCAGGCCATTCTGATTCCAGTCAGGTAACTGGCAGTCAAGCTTGACCCAACATGACTGTTATTAAAAATCCTTACAGTATCCATCTCTGTGTATAAGATTCTTCTGGCTCTGCTCCTTTCACTCTGATCAATTCCTGGAGGTCTTTCCAGTTCACATGAAATTCCTCCAGTTCATTATTCCTTTTAGCACAATAGTATTCTATCACCAATAGATACAACAATTTGTTCAGCCATTCCCCAATTGAAGGACATTCCCTCATTTTCCAATTTTTTGCTACCACAAAGAGCATAGCTATAAATATTCTTGTATAAATATTTTTCCTTATTATCTCTTTGGTGTATAAACCCAGCAATGGTATGGCTGGATCAAAAGGCAGACAGTCTTTTAAAGCCTTTTGAGCATAGTTACAAATTCCCATTCAGTATGGTTGAATCAATTCACAACTCTACCAGCAATGTATTAAGTGTCCCAATTTTGCCACTTCCCCTCCAACACTTATTACTTTCCTTTGCTGTCATATTAGCCAATCTGCTAGGTGTGAGGTGGTACCTCAGAATTGTTTTGATTTGCATTTCTCTAATTATAAGAGCTTTAGAACACTTTCTCATGTGCTTATTGATAGTTTTTATGTCTTTATCTGAAAATTGCCTATTCTTGTCTCTTGCCCATTTATCAATTGGGAATGGCTTGATTTTTTTGTACAATTAATTTAGGTCCTTATAAATCTGAGTAATTATACCTTTGTCAGAGGTTTTTGTTATAAAGATTGTTTCCCTATTTGTTACTTCCCTTCTAATTTTGATTGCATTGGTTTTGTTTGTACAAAATCTTTTTAACTTAATGTAATCAAAATTATTTATTTTACATTTTGTAATGTTTTCTAACTCTTGCTTGATCTTAAAATCTTTCCTTCTTCTGTGTTCACCTAATTTACTTATAGTTTCCTTCTTTATATTTAAGTCATTTACCCTTCAGAATTTATCTTGGTGTAGGGTGTGAGATGCTGATCTAGACCAGTGATTCCCAAAGTTGGTGCTACCACCCCCTGGTGGGTGCTGCAGCGATCCAGGGGAGCGGTGATGGCCACATTTTTTTTTTTTTTTGTATTACATTCTATTCTGAGTTCAATAAATAGTTTCATAATTTCCAGGGGGGCTCTAAGTAATATTTTTTCTGGAAAGGAGGCGGTAGGCCAAAAAAGTTTGGGAACCAGTGATCTATACCTAATCTCTCCCACACTGTTTTACAATTTTCAAATAGTGGATTTTTGTCCCAAAAGCTGGGCTTTTTGGGTTTATCATACGTTGTCTTGCTGAGGTTATTTTCCCCACGTCTATTCCACTGATCTTCCCTTCTGTCTTGCAGACAGAAAGAGTCCTTTCTACAAACTTTGACAACACTATTTACAACATTAAGCCTTTCTTGGGTCCTTTTTACCCCAATATATGTGCTTTTAACAATATTTTGTTGATAGTTATATAAGTACATGTTGTCCTCTTTGATAGAATCCAAACTCCTTAAGTAAAGGGGCATTACCAGAACTTTGAACAATGTCTAACACATAATTAGTAGGCTCTTAGTAAATGATTGTTGATGGAGTGACTGATAGCACTCACTTTAAGAAAGAACTTCCTTAGATTCATGTGAAGCCTCCACCCTTTTAACTCTTTAGCTTTGGAGAAACACAGAACAAATTTATTCTTTCCTATGATAAATCTTCAAATATTTATGAATAGTCATATTTCCTTTCAACTTGTTTTTTTATGCTAAAGAATCTCTGATTTCTTTAGCTTTTATTTTTTTTAAATTTAGTTTCCAAACTTTAATCACTAGCCTCTAGATTCAATCAATCAATAGGTATTTAATAAAAAAACAGACAATTAAAAACTCGGTTGAATCTGAAACCTGGACTTCAACTCTCTATCCTTGGGTAAATCTTTTCATCTTTCTGGCTCTTAGCCTCCATCTTTTGAGTCACTTCTGCTTTTAAATCCCATGGTGGTTTTGGAGACAAATTTGGCTGCGTATCTTGTATTTATACAGTTGATTTTTTTTTAATTAAAATGTAGTACTTTACATTTGTTTCTGCTAAATTCCATTGTGTTGAGCTCATCCTACTTTTTAGCCTGTGCTGAGATCATTCTGACTTTTTATTGTAAGACATTTTTTATCTCCCCATTATTTTATACTTTTTGTATATTTGTACTGTTTTGATAAGCATATCTTTCATGTTTTTATTCAACATTTTCATCAACGACTTGTATATAGGAGGGCCCAGGACAGTCTTCAGATGTGCTGCCAGAAACACGCCTCTTTGGGTGTAGTTGTTAAACTGTACTAACAGAGGCAGCAAAGTGACACAGTGGATAGAACCCCAAACTTGGATTCTGAAAACCGGAGATCAAATCCACCCTCAGAAGCTTATTAACTGCACAAGTTACTTAATCAATATCTGCCTCAGTTTCCTCATCTGTAAATTAAAGATAATAATAGCATGTTGTTATGAAGATCAAATGAGATATTTGTAGAGTGCTTTGCAAACCTTAAAGTGATATATAAATACTAGCTATTGTTTTTGCCATTATTGTCATTTGGCACATTTCTTTATCCTTTTCCACAAAATGGTAAGGAGATGCACTGATACATTTTACTTGCCAACAGAAGGTGTGAATAGCAAGAATATTATATACATTCTATTCCTAATACTGTTCTGGTACCTTGAGGCCAGCTGCTCATATGCATCAGAAGCAACCAATGCCTCCTTTGAGGGCAAAATATTTTTGCTTCTGCTTAGTTTGCTAGGCTTTGGCACCTGATACCCCCCTAGTAATATTCAGCTATAAACCTAAGAAAAGAAAAGAAAAAGAAAGCATAAGAAAGTACTATAACCTTTTGGGTCAAGAAAGTTTGTAGTTTTTAAAATTTTAATTAACTTAATTAAAATTAAGTATTTCCCCACAATGAACTAGGTCAAAGTGGCTGCTTATTCTGGGCTCCAGATGGTGGTAGACCTTGGTTGATATTTAACATTTTGAATTATTCAGCTGATATTTGTAAAACAAATACCTAACCATCACCATAGGAAGCTAGGTGGTGCAGTGAAAATAGCACTGGACTTGGAATCAGAAAGGCCTAAGTTCAGAATTGATCTCAGACATTTACTAGTTCTATGACCCTGGGCAAATCACTTAAGCCTGTTTGCCTCAGTTTCTTCATTTGCAAAATGAGCTGGAAAAGGAAATGACAAACCATTTCTAGTATCTTTGCCAAGAAAACTCAAAGTGAGGTAAATTGTGTGCTTTTAACTTAGGAGACATTTAATACCATTTTTTGCCAAATCTTATTTTTCCAACTTCTCTTAGTTGACGTGATATATAGTAAGATTTTCAGTATTTGTAAAAATTCTCAGAAACTTATTACTTGATGTGTTACGTCAAAATGAACTTCTTTAAGGCATCTCATGACTCAAACCAAAGGTAATTTATAGAGAAATAAGATAGTAAAAGGCAAGGAAGGGATTGATTCCATTCTCCAAGCTTCCATGGATGGCATTAATGCTATAGCTGGCAATAAGTGTATGACTTTTCATGATTGTTAGCATGCTGGATTGCTCCTTGTTGACTTCCAAGATTCTCTCACAAAACACCCTTGTTTTATAATAAGAATATTTTCAGAGAAGGCTCCTACTTGATTTACATTTCAGAATCTCCATATTGTAGTAGATCTTCTAGTCTCAGTACACTTTAACAAGAACCTCTAATTAACTCACCTCAGAAGTGCTCATCCAGGTTTTGTTTGAAAATTTTTAGTAAGGGGGGGACTTTCTTTCTTCTAAGGAATCCAGCCTACTTTTGATTAGTTCTAAACATTGAGAAGATTTTCCTTAATTCACCAAAATTTTATTGTCTGTGACTTTCCTTGCTCTTCATTTTGCCAAAAGGGACCAAACAGAGAAAATTAGGTCTCTCAGCCGTGTGTCAAGTAATTGAAGACAGGAAGGAACTCCTTTTGGTCATTGTTTCTCCAGCTCTTACCACAGTGCTTAATAAATGCTTCTTGACTATGTGAATAGAGAGGAAAGAATGATTAAAATATGAGGTATTATTTATTATTAATATATGAGAGAGAAGTGACAAGATTTAGCAACTGCTTGGGCTAATATAAGGGAGAGGGAAGTCAAGGATGACTGAGGAAGCTGATAGTAGAATTAGGGTTTAGTAGAGTGCTTTTGGGGGAAAGATGATGATTTGCATCTTGGATGTGTTGAGTGGGAATTGGTGATAGGATTTCTTAAAAGAGTTTAGGATTGGGAATAAGAGAGAGGATAGAGATGGGTATGTGATTTGGGAAGTCCAGAGATGACAATTTGAACCTCATTGTATCTGATTAGGTCACTAAAAGAGAGGATGTAGAAAGATAGAAAGAAGGACCAAGCCTGCAGAAGCATCTCTGCTTAGGGGGACAGAAGATAGATAATGAATTGGGAAAGGAGATTGAACAGGAATGGTCAGAAAAGTAAAGGAATCAGGAAAGAGTGTCCTGGATGTCCATGGGAGAGAGAACAAGTAGGAAGAGGGAATGAAACAGATCAGGAAGGAAGGACTGAGAAAAGGTCTTTTTTAAAAAATTTAAATTTTAACTTAAATTTCTTATCATTATTTTGTTTCAGATCTGTGTTTTTATCAGTGTGGAGAAACTACCCCATGGAAACTCCATTTATAAATTCAGAGTGGCAACTTGTCTGTAATTGACTGTTTTAGAGAGTTGTCTGGGGCATTCAGAGTTGTAGTGACTTGCCCTTGACCACACAGGATATGTGTCAGGGACAGGACTTGAACCCAGGTGGGACATCCTGACTCCAAAGCTGGCTCCCCATCTACAACTCCATGCTGTACCCTTTTATTCCTGTCACTTGTTTTGTGGGGTTTATTTTGTTCCTCTACAGTAAATCCTTTTCTGTTTTTAAAATCCACAAGTGAAAAAAGAAATGGATGTTTTTCTTTTATTGTGCCCTGAACCAGGGATAGTTCATTGAGAGTAGTAACACTGCATAGATATGAACTTTGATGTAGATGATATGAGGAAATTGTCTTCAGAGTTGTGGAAATATAAGGACTTCCCATAAACTAGCCTCTCCTATTGGTAAGAGACAGGCTATCATTTCTGCTTGGTTAGTAAGAATAATATTTGTGAGATAAAATCTGACATAACACTTTTGCCCTTCACTTACTTTTTGAAGTGTAAATGGCTTATGTTTAGGCAATATACTTGTTGTGAAATTGAATCATTTTTATGGCATGTAGAGTTAGAGCTGCTGATGTAGCTATTAGCAGATACCAAAGAAGAAACACTCCTTTGAGGCAGAGGATGTTTGAAGATAGTGGGTACTTTGTGGGTAATAGAACTATTTCTGTTCACTGGTAGAACATTAAGCTGCATATGACTTGAATGTGCCTAGACCCTGCGACATGTGTTTAGGGAGGAAACAGGGTTATTAAAATAATAATAAGAATAATCACTTAGAGCATTTTAAGATTTGCAAAATGTTTTCAATAGCCATGGGAGATAGATGCTTTAATTACTGTGGTTTTATAGATAGGGAAACTGAGTCCTATAGAGGCTTGAAACTTGTGCAGGGTTTTAATATTTTATATTATTATTATTATTATTATTACACAAAATAATAATATTATAATAAAATCAATCATTTTATTAGCACCCAGCTATTAAGTTTCTGAGGCTGGATTTGAATTGGGGTTCTCCTGACTTCAGGTCCAGTGTATCACTTCCCTAGCTGCCTTTATAATTGCTAATTTTGGTAACCATCACAGCACAAATGAGAGAACCAGGTAGAGATTCATTTGAGGGTCTTGGGGAAAGCACTTCAAAATATCATAGGACTTTGGATTTAGAGTTGGGAGGGTCCTAGGAGAAGGACTAGTGTTTAGATAGCCCTTTAAGGTTTGCTTTGTGCTATGTATATATTAACTCCTCAGTCACACATCCCTTGAACCCAGGGATTCTTATCTTTTTTGCTGATTCTTTTTCTGTGCTTATGATATCACTGACTTGATGACCTGTGATCTCTGGCTCAGGAGGAGGAAAGCCAGTGATTATCCCAAATAATACTGGGAATAGATAAACAATAGATGCTTTTGTCTCCTTCATTTTCAGGAGTATGTATGGAAGAGGGAAACTTAAGTAGGCGTTTTGCCTGGGGATACTAATCAGAACATTGGTATTAAATAGAGAAACTGAGTTTTATTGACTCAGATGCTTAATGAGGTTATTGATACCATCTTGGAGTGCTGATCCTGTGGTCACTGACCACTGACTGGAACATTCTGACTGACAGTGTTGAATAAGGCACTGACCCAAGAACTGACTAGGATGTATTATGCAGCTTAATACCATGGGTGTTGATCAGGGCAGGGTATTGATCTAAGGTCAATGCCTGAATCATTCTGACTGGGATTTCTTAATTTTTACTTAGATATGTAATAGATACACTAATGTGATTTGGAAACATAAGGACTCCTATGGGATGCACAGACAACAGAGGTGAACTAGGTCAGTGACCTGAGGAATAAACAAAGCTATTGATATTGGGACAGTTGGGTGGTACAGTGGATAGAGTGCCAGGCTTGGAATTAGGAAGACTTCTCTTCCTGAGTTCAAATCTGGCCTCAGATGATAATAGCCAGGTAACTCTGAGCAAGTTACTTAACCCTATTTGCCTCAGTTTCCTCATCTGTAAGTGGCAAATGACAAACCACTCTAGTATCGTTGCCCAGAAAACTCCAAATGGGGTCACAAAGAGTCATACACAATTGAACAAGTACCGTCACATTTCTTTCTGAATGTAGATTATTTGTATCCTTTTTGTGGTATATATTTTGGTTCCTTCTGACTCCATGAAAGATAGAATAGTTCAATAATCAGATTATAGTTTTGTGGAAACAAAGAAATATATACACATTGATGGAAGAACAGTTTTTATATCCCTGTATTACTAAGGAATACTGCAATTATCAGTTGAAATAATTACTGTGCTAGCTTTTGACTATCTCTGAGCAACCCCTTATATGTTCATGGGCTGCTTCGAGAACCATGCTTCAGGAAAGAAGTGACATGGACATATTGCCTCTATATACTGATAAAAATAAATATACATAAAATATTGTGTTTTTAAGAAGTTCATCTTTTCAATACAAGTGTTATCTTGCTTGTGCTGCATGGCTGAGAATTTTGGAGCACTTCAGACTTCAAAGAATCAAAGTTGTGATTGACACACAGAGCAATGAAATGATTTGTAGTAGTTTCAAATAAGTTGCATTGTATTTTCAGGGATGACCTGTAAAAAGTGGCATAAGGGAATAAATGATAAGAAAAGGAACCAAGGGCAATAGATAATAGAAGGACAGCTAGAGTGCTGCCCTTGGTACCCTTGAATTATAAAAAGAAACATAGGGGTTCTTAAGTTGGAATTCACAAGCTTAAAAAATAAAAAAAAAAGCATTTTAACTGTATTTCAGTATAATTGGTTGTCTTTATAATCCTATGTATTTTTAATACACTTAAAAAATGATTCAGAACAAGAGTTCCTAAGCTTCTCTAGACTGTCAAAGGGGTCTGGGTCACAAAAAAGGTTTATGTACCCATGAAGGAGATGTTTATTATGTTGGGCAGACCATCTGTGGATCAACTATGGACTATGAATGAGAATTTCACAGAATGATAAAACCTGCATAGGTCTCATTTTACTTCAAAAGGTTTGTGAGATCCAGTGAAGTAATAACAAATAATGATAATAGCTAATATTTATATAACACTTTAAAGTTGGGAAAGCATTTCTAGAAATCTTATATTTTTATCCCAAATATCAGTATTTTTCCATTTTAAATTTGTTGTTTTTTCCATTTCTTTGAAAAGTCAACATGCTATAGTTGAAAGAACAGTAGACTTGAAGTCAGAACTTGGTTTAGATCTTCATACCATCACTTATTTGTCAGTCAGCCAATAAATATTTATCAAGTATGTACTATGTGCCAGGAACTGTGTTAATCACTAGTAATACAAATATGAAAAAGACCTACCCAGAGCTTAGTAAAGAAAACTACACACAGAAAGAAAGAGGCTGAAAATTGGGGCAAGGAGAAGGTATCTTTGGTAGAGAGGAGTCAAGTCTAAAGGAGTAAAATAAAATGAAGATATAGTTGACCTGGGAGCCCTCTTTAAATGGAGGCTGTGGGAGGAGTTCTTTGCCCTGTTTCCAACCCTTTAGACAGGAGGGGCAGAGGGTACTAACGATACCAAGAGGTGGGAGTACAAAGTCTCATGCATTCTGGCAGGATGAATTTCTTTGGGGGGATGATCTTGATGGAAATAATCCAGAAGAGTGCAGCCCTGGGTGGGAAATTATTATTCACTGAGTAACCCTGTATAGATAAATCATATCACCTCTGACCTCCAGGTTTTGTTTTTTTTTCTGTAAAAGTGTAAATCATTGTTAAGATCCTCCACTAAGATCCCTTATCTGTGCCTTTTCAGGGAATGGATGTGACTCTGCATTCTTGTGGACCCTCCTTCCCCCAGTATATGTAGGCACTGACTCTGATAGAATATAAGCTTTTTTTGAAAGAAATAAATTCTCATGATGTATAGCTCCCCTCTCCATCCCCTGTTTGCTGGCTCACAAAGAAAACACTCCCTCTCTTGGTTCTGGACATTTTATCTGGTTGTCCCTCATTCTTGGAATGTTTTTCCTCCTCAGCTCTAACTACCAACTTCCCTGACTTCTTTTAAATCTGATTATTAAATCTCATCTTTTACTGGAAGCCTTCTTTAACTTTTCTTAATTCTGGTGACTTCATTCTATTAATTATTTCCTGTTTATTATATAGCTTATTTGTATATTTTTGTTTGCATACTGTCTCTGTGGTTAGATTGTAAGCTCCTTGAGGTCAGGGACTGTTCCAAATCTTTTTGTATTTCTAGTGCTGAACATAATAAGCAGTAAGTAAATGCTGATTGATGGATATGGTGTATATATTTGTTTGCATGAGGTCAGAGATTATCTTTTCCCTCTTTTTGTATCCCCAGTGCTTAGCCCAATGGCAGACACTTAAACATTGTTTATTAATTTATTTCAAAAGAGCTTACATGATATTATGGGTAGGGGAATAGACAGATGAGATGAATACTGGCCAGTGTCAGGTATTTTTCAACAAATACCATAAGAGAGGTGGTAAATTTGAATTTAGAGGAGGAACACATCACTGTCATCTGTGTTGATTCAGGGAAAAAGTAGCATTTGAGGTTGACCTTGAAAGTTGGGTAGAATTTTGGTGGATGGAAATAATGAATAAGGTCAGTAAGAAGGAATGGTACAATAAAAGGCATGGAGGTGGGAGGGTACAAAGTTTTAATTAGATTTATAACATGTAAAAGGTAATCTGAGGAAGGAAAGAGCCCCCTTTCTGGGTATTAGTAATAGCTTGTGCATGAAGTAGTAACTAAACTAGAGCTTGAAAAAAGCTAAGGAGTTAGAGATGAATACATTTTAGACATGGGGCAGAGGAGTATACAAAGGCATCAAGGTAGGCGAAGGAATACCTTTCAAGAACAGCTAGCAGGCCAGTGTGTGCATGGAAGGGTATGGTCTCCAGACAGAATTGGTCTTCAGATGAAATTGGTTAACAATTTAATTTGGACTGAGTGTACGTGGTATATAAGTCATGGGAGATATCATTGGTAAGGTAAGATAGGGCCACATGTAGAGAGCCCTGAATGTCTATCTAAGAAGTTTTGACTTAAATCTCTGGGAAATGAATATCTATTGAAGGATTTTAAGTAGGAAAGTGAGATGAGCAGATCAGTATTTCTTTTTTTTCCCAAGAGACTTACTTTATTTTTTAGAAAAATTTTTTCCATGGTTACATGATTCATGTTATTACCACCACCCCCACCCCCGTAGCTGATGCACATTTCCACTGGTTTCTTCATGTGTCATTGATCAAGACCTATTTCCATATTATTATTATTATTATTTTTAAAATTTTAAACCCTTAACTTCTGTGTATTGACTTATAGGTGGAAGAGTGGTAAGGGTAGGCAATGGGGGTCAAGTGACTTGCCCAGGGTCACACAGCTGGGAAGTGTCTGAGGCCGGATTTGAACCTAGGACCTCCCGTCTCTAGGCCTGACTCTCAATAAACTGAGCTACCCAACTGCCCCTCCATATTATTATTGATAGTTGCTCTAGGGTGGTCATTTAGAGTCTACATCCCAAATCATGTCCTCATCAACCCATGTGTTCAAGCAGTTGTTTTTCTTCTGTTTCCACTTCTGTAGTTCTTCCTCTGAATGTGGGTAGCGTTCTTTTCCATAAGTCCCTCAGAATTGCCCTGGTCATTGCATTGCTGCTAGAACAGATATCCATTACATTTGGTTTTACCACAGTGAATCTGTCTCTGTGTACAATATTCTCCTGGTTCTACTCCTTTTACTCTGCATCAATTCCTGGAGGTCTTTCCAGTTCACATGGAATTCCTCCAGTTTATTATTCCTTTGAGCACAATAGTATTCCATCACCAGCATATACCACAATTTGTTCAGCCATTCCCCAATTGACAGGCATCTCCTCGTTTTCCAGTTTTTTGCTACCACAAAGAGCATGACTATAAATATTTTTGTACAAGTATTTTTATCTATGATCTCTTTGGGGTACAAACCCAGCAATGGTATGGCTGGATCAAAGGGCAGGCAGTCTTTTAGAGCTCTTTGGGCATAGTTCCAAATTGCCATCCAGAATGGTTGGATCAGTTCACAACTCCACCAGCAATGAATTAATGTTCCAATTTGGCCACATCCCCTCCAACATTCATTATTCTCCCCTGCTGTCATTTTAGCTGGTCTGCTAGGTGAGAGGTGATACCTCAGAGTTGTTTTGAATTGCATTTCTCTAATTATTAGAGATTTTAGAACACTTTTTCATGTGCTTGTTAATAGTTTTGATTTCTTTATCTGAAAATTGCCTATTCATGTTCCTTGCCCATATATAGATTGGGGAATGACTTGCTTTTTTGTACAATTGATTTAGCTCCTTGAATATTTGAATAATTAGATCTTTGTCAGAGTTTTTTGTTATAAAGATTTTTTTTTTTACATTTTGTAATTTTTTCTAACTCTTGCTTGGTTTTAAAATCTTTCCTTTCCTAGAGATTTGACGAATATACTATTCTGTGTTCACCTAATTTTCTTATAGTTTCCTTCTTTATATTCAAGTCATTCACCCATTCTGAATTTATCTTGGTGTAGGGGGTGAGATATTGATCTAAACCTAATCTCTTCCATATTGTTTTCCAATTTTCCCAACAATTTTTCTCAAATAGTGGATTTTTGTCCCCAAAGTTGGGCTCTTTGGGTTTATCATAGACTGTCTTGTTGACATCACTTACCTCGTGTCTATTCCACTGATCAACCCTTCTGTCTCTTAGCCAGTACCATATCGTTTTGATGGCCACTGCTTTATAGTATAGTTTAATATCTGATACTGTTAGGCCACCTTCCTTCACGTTTTTTTTTAATTATTATTTCCCTTGATATTCTTGATCTTTTGTTCTTCCAAATGAACTTTGTTATAGTTTTTTCTAATTCTGTAAAAAAGTATCTTGACATTTCATCCTATACAGTTTGAAAATGTTCCCTCTAAGTAAACTTCTTCTAGTTTACTCTGTTGATAATAACAATTTTTAATATTTACCAACGTCTTCTTTTCTTCTAGGGATACAAATTGATTGAACTTATTGGGTCCCTTAAAGAAAAGTGTTTTTTCCCCCCACTCTCTTAATTACCTTATGGTGATTCTCTTGAGTTCTGCGTTTGGGCAGCAAACTCTGTTTAAGTCCAGTTTTTTCTTTATGAATGCTTGGAAGTTTTCAATTTTATTGAATGAAAATACTTTCCCCTACAAAAATATAGTCAGTTTTGCTGGATAGTTGATTCTTGGTTGTAGACCCAGTTCTCTTGCTTTCTGGAATATTATATCCCATTCCTTCTGGTCCTTCAATGTAGATGCAGCCAGATCCTGTCTTATTCTAACTGGTTCCCTGGTATCTGAATGACTTCTTCTTAGTAGCTTGTAATATTTTTTTCCTTGGTTTGGTAGTTTTTAAATTTGGCTATAATATTCCTGGAAGTTGTCAGTTTTGGATTAAATGTGGGAGGTGATCTGTGGATTCTTTCAATTTTCACTTTTCCCTCTTGTTCGAGATTGTCAGGGCAGTTTTCTTGGATAATTTCCTATAGGATGATGTCTAGACTTTTTCTTTTGTTATGATGTTCTGATAGACCAATAATTCTTTTTTTTTTTTTAAACCCTTGTACTTCGGTGTATTGTCTCATAAGTGGAAGATTGGTAAGGGTGGGCAATGGGGGTCAAGTGACTTGCCCAGGGTCACACAGCTGGGAAGTGGCTGAGGCTGGGTTTGAACCTAGGACCTCCTGTCTCTAGGCCTGACTCTCACTCCACTGAGCTACCCAGCTGCCCCTTAGACCAATAATTCTTAAATTGTCTGTTCGAGATCTGTTCTCCAGATCCAGACACTCCAGATTGTGTTATCTCCAGATGACACAACAGATTGGTTCTGTAAATGAGGTGTTTCATATTCTTCTCAAATTTTTCATTTTTTTGATTTTGTTTTATATAGTCTTGAGGCCTTGTGAAGAAGTCATTTGCTTCTAGTTTTTGAGTTCCATTTATTAAAGACTGAATTTCATCCCTGACTTTTTGGTCATCCTCCTTCTGGTCTGATTTTCTTTGTAGTTCATCTTTTGCCTTCTTTGCTTCATTTTTGAGCTGGTCAATTTTGGCTTTTTTAAGACTTTTATTTTCTTGTTTTAGTTCATGTATTTCCTTTTTCAAATTGTCTTCAGCTTCTCTTGATTGTATTTTGAGTTCCTGAAGTTCTTGCGTTAATTGAATTTTGAGATCTTCCATAGCCTATGTCCAATTCGTTGGAGTTTCCTGATCTTCTATTTCATTTGCTTCTTTTTCACTCCTGGAAGAAGCTGTCAATTGTGATTTCTTTTCTCTTTTTCTGTTGTTTACTCATATTTTTTTCCTTCTCTTTTCTGCTAGTTTAAGCAGATATATTTAATGAGCTTGGATCAAAGATCTTTCCCCAGTTGGCAATTGAGGTTTGTAGTTACATTCTCAGCAGTCTATGGAGGAGAGGTGTTGGAGATTCCCTGCCCTTTGAAAATTTCTTGTCTGTCCAATTGATGGGATTAAGCCTGGACTGGGTTAGTCTGTAGTGCTTAATGTGCCCTGAGGCTAAAACCTCTTGAGCTGTTCTTCTCAGAATCTGAGATCAGTATTTCAAAAAAAGATTAATTTGTCATCTATATGCAGGGTAGAGTAGAAGGGGAGAGACTGAATAGAGACTGGGAAACAAACCTTTTAGGAAGTTTTTCTATGACATTTGAACTTCTTTTCTAAAGAAACATAGGATGATTGAAGAAGGAATAGAAAGGAAAGGGTGCATTTAAAAGGCTTTTCAGAGGAAGAGTTGACAGGACACAGTGAATGATTGGACTAGAGTTAGTAGGGAGGGAGGAATTGAAGATAACTTGAAGTGACTAGAAAAATGGTCTTATTAACAAAAATAGAAAACTTGGGAGGAGAGCCTGGTTTGGCAGGGGGTAGAATAGAGGTGGGGCAGGGAATGATTTTAGTTGAAATACTGTCAAGATCTATAGATCAAAATGTCATTAAGATGGTTGGGGGAATAGAGCTAAGGAAAGCTGTCTGATTAAATATAGAGATTTCATTTTACTGTGACCATCCTAGTACATGAACAATTATGAAGAAGATTCTTATTTACTCATAATAACAATGAATAATAATTTAATTAATATTTAATAAGTTATTTTCTTTCCTCAGATAATGTGGTCTTTTGCCAAATACTTTAGGTTGACATTTTATTCATTTCATATTACCCCAAATCCTAATTTGCTTAGGCTATCATTAATGCATCTCCCAAAGAAGGAGCATAAGTTGTATGATCAGTAGAATACTCTAGTTTCTGAATATATGGTCTTCTGAGTTGCCCAGAATTTTTCAAAAATGGAATATAAAAGAAAGCCAGTAGTGTTGAATTTGAGAATTTATGATTTTAAAAATAGGACTTTGCCTTTAAAAATTATCACCAAGTTTTGGGAAAACATTTAGGGAATGTGTAAATGTATTTCTGCTCTCTTAAATAGCTATACTGGAAATAATTTAGCCTCATTAGTATTATTAGAAATGTGAATGCACTGTGCTGTTGAATATGAAACTGACACCCATAGGTATTAAAGTTTTGTAGATATTTTTATTTCCATATCTAGTGACCCTGAGTGGCAGTGTTTTAGAATTTTTTTCTAATAATTTTTTGGTCTATTTCTAATATGTTGGGTACCACTTCTTACCTCTTTGAAACCACTTACTTCTAAGAGTACCTTCCTGCATTTTCTAATATGCACCAGCTAGTTTGCTGTTGACTGGAAAATACCTTGAATAAGAGTACATAGGCTTTAATATACAGCCTGAGGACTCTCCCATTTGTATAGAATATAGAATCTCTAGAGCTGGTAGTGGAAACATGGCATAATAGAAAGGACCCTGGCTTTTTAATTAGAAGATCTAGGTTTAAATCCTGGCCTTATTATTTTGCTACCCTTGAAATCAAATCATTTTACTTTTTATATCCTCCTCATTTATATGATGAAAGAGTTAGATTTCAGAAACAAAAAATACAGGAATTCTTTATGGTATTATGGAGTTTGCAATGGAAAGAATCAGGGATCAGTTCCTTCCTTTCCTCTATATAGGATTTCTAGATAAATTAAATCAAACATTTACTAAGCACTATTTGTTCAAGGCATTGTGCTAGGTATTGGCAATACAAAGATAAAAATGGAAAGGAGAAAACAAACTCATATTACTTCCTTCAAAAGGAGCTTAATTATACTGGGAGATCTCACAGGTAGTCAGTTAAACACATGCAAGATTATATGAGGAAAGGAAGAGCAACCCCTCCCTGAGTATGAGGAAAGATTTTGACTCTGAGGTGGTAACTCTACTGGAGCTTTGGGCTGGGGGGGCGGTAGTTAAGGAGTTAGAGATGAATGCATTTTAGCCATAGGACCTAGAGTGTGCCAAGGCAAAGAGGTAGGAGACTGCTGAAATGTAGAGTTGGTCTTTAGAGACCTCATCGTGATAAACTTCACAGAAGACTTACAATTTCAGAAGAAATTTGAATAAGGAGAAACAATTGAAAAATGACAACAAAACAAACCATGATGGCTAGAAAAACACAGTGAGTGGCATGGGATGGACTTGTAAACAAACTAGAAAGTGCAATGGTAGGGAAAAAACCAAGAAATAAATAGAAGAATGCTCTTGCTAGATTAAGACAGGGATAGGGATTTGGGAGAAAAATATATTATTTGAATTTGAGAGTGAGAAAAGAGAGAAATTACATACCTCAAAGTGTTTAAAAAAAAATAGAATGATCACATATAATGTACTTAAACTAGTTTTTTCTTAAACTACCCAATTTTGCTTTGAATTGTTTAATTTAAAGTGAACAGGTAAAAACTGATAAAAAATTATCAGTATTCAGTATAACATTTTATCCATTTCCTTTTTATATTAAAAACACCTTTCAAATTAGGCCAATTCTAGGAAAATGTTATATAAATAACCTTATTTGAAAAATGCAAAGCATATTACAATTTATAATGTATAAAATTTCCCACCAGAGCCAACAGATGAAATTTGTTTCCTAAATGCCATCACATTGAAATGAAAATGTAAATAGATTCATTATAATGTGTCAGCAATACGACGACCAAAAAAGTTTGGTTTTTAAAATATATCTCAGGAGGATTTGCCAGGCAACATAGTTCAGTGAGTCCTTCCGACTTAATTACTGGTTCAAGTTTGCTGAAGTTCCGCCTAATCAAGAGTTCCTTTGAAATGTAGAATGCATTGTGTGATCTTAGGAAAGCTAAGAAAATTATTGTATCTCTTCAGCAATGAACCACGAAATTGGATTCCCTGTTCCTCTAAATAGCTTTTGTTCTCTGCCCTAAACCCTGCCACCAGCTTCCCTCTGCATGTCAAGGGTCCCATGCGTCTCCACTGTTGCTGCTTCTCTCACCTGTTTCAGACATCCTTATCATCATCCTTGTTTTAACTGATACATATTAGCTCTTCAACATTTACAAAGCCCTGGAAATAAATACAGGTTCTCATTTGGGTGTTAGACTTGGAATTGGGAAGAACTAGGTTTAAAACCTTTCAGTGATACTAACTAGCAGGGTGACACTAGCAAGTCTCTTAATTGCCTTGCCCCTCACCTGAAAAATGAGGGATTTGGGCTTGATGTCTTCTATGATCCCTTCTCTAAATCTGTGATATTATGATCCTTTCAGTACCTTTGGCCAATAATTACTATAGATTTGATTATACCTAGTTCACAGATTAGGAACCTGATACTCAGATAGATTGTGACTCAACTGTGGTCTTAACAACTACCTATTTGTATCTAGAATCTGAGGCAAGATTTAAATACCAAATCTCCTCCAACTCCAGGTTAAATACCCTTAAAAAACCCCTACTTATTAATATTTTATTTTTTCCAATTACATGTAAAATTTTTTTAAAGATTCATTTGTTAGGACACTGAGTTCTAAATCCCATCCATCTCTCCTCATTGAGAAAGCAAACAGTTTCATATAGTTTATACATGCCCAGTAGTGCAAAATATATTTGCATATTAGACATGTTGTGAAAAGCAACACAGACGAAAAAACAAAAAAGCAAAAAATATGCTTTTTTTCTGCATTCAAATTTTATCAGTTCTTTCTTTGGAGGTGGACAGCATTCCTTATCACAAACCCTTCAGAATTGTCCTGGTTCTTTCTATTGCTGAAAATAGCTAAATCATTCACAGGTGATTATCATACAAAATTGCTGTTCCTGTGTTTACTGTTCTCATGGTTCTTCTCAGTTCAGTTCATGTAAGTTTTCTCAGGTTTTTCTGGAACCATTCTGCTTGTCATTTCTTATAGTGCAGTAGTTTCCCATCACAATCATATGCCACAACTTGTTCAGCTATTCCCCAGCTGATGGGCATTTTCTCAATTTGCAATTCTTCACCAACCTGAAAAGAGTTGCTATAAATGTTTCTGTACATATGTATCTCCCCTACTTTTTTTTTTTTTTTTTACCTAGTAGTGGTATTGCTGGGTCAGAGGGCATGCACAGTTTTGTAGCCCTTTAGGCATAGTTCCAAATTACTTTCCAAAATGTTTGGATCAGCTCTCAACTTTACCAATGGTACATTAGTGTTTCAATTTGTTGTTTTCTCTTTGTGTCATGTTAGCCTGATAACTGATAGGTGTTATCTGATAGGTGTGAGGTAGTACCCTAGAGTTGTTTTAATTTGCACTTCTCTAATCATTTGTGATTTAGAGCATTTTAATATGACTATAGATGGCTTTGATTTTTTAGTCTGAAAACTGCCCCTTCATATTCTTTGACCATTTATCAATTGAAAAATGACTTATGTTCTCATAAATTTGATTCATTTTGAAATGAGGCCTCTATCAGAGAAACTCACTGTAAATATATTTTTTCAGTTAGGATTACTTTGTATTCCTCCTATTTCCCCCTATTCATCTTTCCCTTTCTTTCACTAGGTCCCTGCTCAAAGTTGTTTTGATTTTGACTGCTTTCTCCCCCAATCCATCTTCCCTTCTATCAGAACCCTGATCCCCTTTTCTCTTTCCCACCCCTCCTACTTCCTGGTGGGTAAGAGTCTTGTACCCAATTGAGTATGTATGTTATTTCTTCTTTAAACCAATTTTGATGAGAACAGGGTTAAAGCTTTGCCCTTCACTATAAGTTATTTCCTGACTCTTTAATGTGAGATAATTTACCCCATTTTTCTTCTTTCTTCCCCCTTTTCCCAGTGTATCCTTTTCACCTCTTTTTTTAGATACCCCATTTTCCTTCTAAATACCCTAATATTGATAAAGTTCTTAGGGATTACAAGTATCATCTTCTTATATAGGAATGTAAATAGTTTAACCTTATTGAATCTCTTATGATTTTTCTTCCCTACTTACCTGTTTATATTTCTCTTGGGTCTTGTATTTGAAAGTCAGATTTTATATTCAATTTTGGTATTTTCATTAGGTATGCTTTAATGTCCTTTAATCAATTAAGTAAATTTTTTTCCCCCTGAAATACTCAGGTTTGCTGGGTAGAAGATTCTTGGTTGTAATCCTAGCTCCTTTGCTCTCCAGAATATTCTATTCTAAGCCCTTTGATCTTTTAATGTAGAAATTTCCAAGTCTTGTATGATCCTGGCTGTGGCCGTTCAATATTTGAATTATTTCTTTCTGACAGCTTGAAGAATTTTCTCCTTGACTTGGGGTTCTGGAATTTGACTCTAATATTCTTGGGATTTTTCATTTTAAGATTTCAGGAAGCAACTAGTGCAGTGATGAGCAAAATTGCTTAAGCCAGTGATAGGCAAACTATGACCTGGATCTGGCCCGCGGGGAATAGTTTGCTCATCACTGCACTAGTGGATTCTTTCTATTTCTGTTTTAACTTTTAGTTCTGTAGTGTTTTCATTAAGTTGTTTCATTTGCTTCTGATTGTGACTCCATTCGGAGTTTTCTTGGCAAAGATACTGGGGTGACTTGCCATTTCTTTCTCCAGCTCATTTTTTGCAGATGAGGAAATGGAGGCAAACACAGTTAAGTGACTTAGTAAGTGTCTGAGGTCAGATTTGAACTCAGGAAAATGAGTTTTCCTGACTCTAGGGCTGGTATTTTATCCACTGTACCCCCTGGGTTCCTGACGCCTGACACATAGGAGGCACTTATGAGGAGGAGGAATAGGAGGGCATGTTGCTCACCCTCCCTCCTCTTCCCTGATTCACCAGTGGCTTGAGACTTAAAAGGTAAACTCCTTATCACCTCTAGGACCAAATAGACTTCTTTTAAATTTCTTCATAACCTGCCCCTATCCTACCTTTCCAGCCTTCCCAAAGTTTATGATCTAGTAAAACTGGCCTTCTTATTGTCCCTGGTACCTTCTCCTTCAAGGTTGACTTGTATATGTTTTATAGGGCAAGAATTGTGTTTGAGAGGGTGGCAAGAGGGATAAAGCCAGGAAGACCTGAATTCAACTTTGTCCGAAGACAGTTGGGTGACCCTATACAGCTCACTTGATCTCTTATTTTTCTCAGTTACTTCATCTATAAAATGGAGATAATAATACCACCTCTTTCCTGAGGTTATTGTGAAGGTCCAATGAGATTATATTTGTAAAGTATTTAGTACAGTGCCTGGCATATAATAAATGTTATATAAATGTTTTTATAATCATAGTTACGTCAAGCCTACAAAGTTTCTTTAGTGAAACTATAGTAATGTGAAAGAGATTATACTGATGATTCCTATTGCAAAGACAAGGTGGATAAAAAGACTCCTATTGCCTAGATACTGACATTCAGTTTATTTGGTAGCCAGTTGAATTAGTACCTAATAAATATTAGAGATGGATAACGATTTGGGTCCAGGTGGAGGAGGATGAGAAGATTGGGCTGGTTCTGTGTTTTCCATCATCCCAAGTTGCCCACGTCTATAAGACAACTCCATTTCAATAACATCAATGTTCTCCTGATGGTGTGACATGACTAATAAATCAGGGACTATTTCAGAAATTTTAAAATGATAACCTAATGGGGAGTTGAAAGATATAAGGTGGTGATAAGTAGGTTGTATATTACTAGTGCTGATTTCTGTGCCAAAAATGGCATAAAAGACATTTTAGGAAATGGTAGTGGGGGGATGATCATAGAGAGGGGAAAGAGTGCTAGATCTGGAATCAGTCCTTGATTCAAATCCTGTTTCTGCTTTCTATTACTTCCTGTGTGATTTTGGCTTGACTTCAGTTTCCTCAACTGAAAGGTGGAGTAGCTTTGAAAGATGGAGTCTTAATCTCCTTCCCACTTCCTTCTAGCTCTAATCCTGTGTCCTATTGGGAAAGGAGGTGGGCTAGTCATGGAGCCAGCGACTCATTCATCATCTGTCATCAGTAAAGCAATAGGAAGGCCTCCAGCATGTTAGGTCAAACCTCCATGAAGGGTGTGTTAGACAACATGGATTAGAGTCTGCAAAGGCATGGAGTGGTTGGAAAGTAAGGAAGCCTTTGATCTCTCCAAGTATCCAGTATTTGCTAACCCAAAAGTTACATCTTTTTATTTTACTGTCAGTTGCTGATTATATTCTGTTATATTCATTATTATCTACTTAGCTTCTAGATCTCTAAAAGGGAAAAAATATTTAAGAAGAACTTGTTCAGTCATTTCATTCACCTTACGGGTTTTCTTGGCAGGATACCAGGTCATAGATGAGGAAATGGAGGCAAACAGGGTTAAGTCATTGTCTAGGGTTACACAGTAAGTTAGTGTCTGATTGAGTCTTCTTGACTCCAGATCCAGCATTCTCCACTGCACCACCTGGTTGCCTAAAGAAAGAATTTACTTTGTATTAGTTTAAAAAAAACAAACAACATTTTGAGGCAGTTAGGGGTTCAGTGGATAGAGAGCCAGTTCTGGAGATGGAAGGTCCTGAATTCAAATCTATCCTACTAGCTGTGTGACCCTGTACAACTCGCTTATCCCCAACTGCCCAGCTCTTACTACGCTTCTACCTTGGAATCTATGAGTTTATTTAAAAAAAAAAAAGCTTTTCCAGAAAAAAAACAACATGGACCTCTGAAGATATGAAACTGTCCTGAAGTAAAGTCGTTGCTCCTACGGTCTTTATACATTAGGAATAGGGGCTGGACCTGGCATATTTATGTATGTAGGAAGATCCTGGAGAGGCAGCCAGGTGGTACAAGGGGAACTGGAGTCAGGAAGGCTGAATTCAAATTTGGTCTCAGGCATTCATGGAGTGGGCAACACTGGGCGAGTCATTTAACCTCTGTTTCCCCCTAATCCACCAGAAGAGGAAACGGCAATGTGCTCCAGTATCTTTGCCAAGAGAACAACTAAGGACTGTTGGGTTCATGCAGACACCAAGGGAACGAGACAGAAACGCTTGGTGAGGGACATCTTCCAGGGCAGCACTGCCCCTCTGCAAACTCCTGGTGTTAGAGACACCTAGAGCCCTCTGAGGTCAGAGGACTGGTCTGCGGTCACTCATTGAGGGTTTATTAGAGGTGGGACTCTAATCCATGTCTTGAATCCAGAACCAGCTCTTGGTCCATTAAACTGCACTGTTTCTCCTAGACATCATCAAATACTGATTATTCTTTTTTTGGTCCAGATATTTGACTTTATTGATATAAACTGATCTCTGCCTCCACATCTCCTCTACCAAAACCAGGCAACAGTTCTGTAGTTTATAGTCTTATTTTCCAGGAGACAGTGGGAGATAAAGTGACAGGGAGTCACATACCTATGTCAGAAAATGTTTGTAAAATGGGTCATTCAGACTGAGGCTAGCTTTCTCTACAAACAGTTATTCAGTTAACAAATTTTAAGCTCTTAGTAGGCACTAGGCACTATCCTACACATTAGGGATATAAAAAAAGGGAAAAAAAAATGGTCCTTGCTTTTGGAGCTAACATTTCAATGAGAGGATCCCACTAATAATTATTTTCTGAAGAAACTACATAAATTTCTGTTAGTTGCAACTTTGGTGGTTTAAAAACCATTTTTTAAAAGCATTTGATTGAGTCTAAGAAGGATATCTGAAAATGCAAAAAATACAGGAAAGACTCTTGGAAGCAATTTTGTTTATCATGTTTTAGGATAAACCATTGATTGGAAACCATAATATTTTTTCCTGTTTTATGAGATGTCAGCGTGCTCTGTGGTCCTAATAGCTGAATAAACCGATTAGACTTTACTTAGATGTTGCAAATTGTCCTGAAATATTTCTGACTTGAAGGTAATGCTTAGAACAGAATTTACAAAGAGCTCTGAATGTTCAGAAAATTTCTAAGCTACATAGATAAGAAAAGTGAGACTGTGATACTTGTAAGGAAGCGATTCTGCATCTTTATAGAACTATTTGGCTCCACCATATTAAATTGGTATCCTAATTTGAGAAATAGATTAGAATTCTTCTGCTGCAGCTAACAGTTCTTTCTTATTGATTATGCTAAGCAAAATATACAATTTTCCTGTTTCTTTGTTAAAATTTGAGTTATGGAAATCCAGGTGCAATATCTTTTGCTTCAAAATAGTATTCTTTCTCCTTTGAATCTTTCTACTTGGTGAAAGAAACAAAAATGGGGTTGTAGATACCTGACATCAGGTTGTGGATTTGCCAGTTAGGGAAAAAATAGTGCAGATGAAATTGTAAAGTGAACGTTTGCCCTGGAATCTGTCAGGCACCTAATTGGTGGCAGCAGGACCCTCTGGTAAGAAGAGACCGTTTCTATCTCTCTGGTAGATACACTAGACCAGCTAGGTAGTGCAGTGGATAGCGTGCCTACCCTGGAGCCAGGCTTGAAATTTTATCTTCTTGAGTTCAAATCCAACTCAGACACTTATTAGCTACATGACCCTGGACAAGGCACTCGACTCTGTTGGCCTCACTTTCCTCATCTGTCAAATAAATCTCAGAAAGAAATGGTAAGACACTCTAGTACCTTTGCAAGAAAACCCCAAATGGGATCACAAAAAGTCAGATAAGACTAAAAAAAAAACTGAACTGGTGAGGATAAGAAGGGCAAGAATTCTTGCAAGGTGAGAGAGGACACTGATGGGAGCATGAGTGGAGAGAATGTCAGCTTAGGAGTTGAATAATCCCTTCTTACTGGGGCAAAGGACTTAATTGAGGGTAGGGAGAGTGGTATAAGATGATGTTTATTGCCTGCATTTGATCATTTTGAAAAAAAACAGGTGATAAATTATGGAAAGCACCTTGTTACAGAAAAATATGGTTCATGTAATATTGATATAATTATGCTCATAGAGGAAATAATATGAACTTATGCATTCATTTCTGAACAATTTAAACAAGTACTTAGGAAAAACAGTGAGGAAGTATGTGAAAACTGACAGCATATTTTTGCATTATAATTCCAGAAAATGCTTGCAAAATCGCTCAGAAAATGTGTGCGGATGTGGTATTTAAGGAAAGAATGTTAAAGAGTAGTATATGGCACTGTGATTTTTTTTCAATGATTTTCAGAAACTGAAATGGAGCTTATTTTGTATTTTTTTCCTTCAATGTGCAACAATTTATCATCATAAGCAGAAAAAGAACCAATTTTAATGACAGTATGCACATAGAGAAATGAATATAATTTACAATTGCAATGAAAATATTTTTATTTGGAACCTCCAGTGAGTACTTCTGTATATACATATATATGTATATATATATACATATATATTTCTGTGGAATCCATTTTAAATTTAGTTACACACTTAACTAAGGCACATGAAAATGAAATATAAATTGAAGAAAATAAATTATTTTAATAGTATATCATAACCACAAGTGTAAATACCACCATACTCTTTTTCTCTACAGTCAAAATTTTATTAATAAAATGGCACACACACACAAAAAAATAGCCTTGTATAAACTGATGAGTGTTTTATTAGGAGAACAAAAAAGCATGGTTCCACCATTTAGGAGTGGAGGTTCTAGTGGTTATTAAAAGAAATATTTCTTCTGTTTACAGTTACAGGCATCTTCCTAGTGATGTTGGATCTACAGTCTGCAACTAGTGTATTTAGGAAAAGATCACTTTCACAAGGTCTCCTGTACTTTTTCTCTATATTAAATTATAATAGAACAATCTCATTCTTGATAAGTGTTCTTTGTAACTAAGGCTCCATTCCATGCCCCCCTCCCCATCTCCATTAGAAAGTATTGCAGTTTTATGCTGCATTCAGTTGTTATAATTTGCATAATGTTGATTGGAAGTGGTTGGATGTAAAAATGTAAATTGGATTTAGCAATCAAAAAGGCTGATACAACTTGGTAATTTTTTTTCGAATTTAGAAAAAAATTTTTATGAACTGTAAAATATGTGGGAAGTGAAAAATACATTAGTTTAATAAAGCC
This sequence comes from Gracilinanus agilis, assembly GCF_016433145.1. Classification (NCBI taxonomy): domain Eukaryota; kingdom Metazoa; phylum Chordata; class Mammalia; order Didelphimorphia; family Didelphidae; genus Gracilinanus; species Gracilinanus agilis. The sequence continues at coordinate 104,724,251 of NC_058134.1, forward strand.
TATAATAAAGGGAGGCTAGCATAATACAGGAACATTTTTTTTTAAATTCATACATTCATTTTGCAGTAAGCATTTCAGAATTAATGGAATGTCCTATACTCTGAATATATATTTTCCATAGTATTTTGGGAGGGATTTTTTTTAAGATTTTACATTAGAAACATAAGCAAATAATTTGATGTCTTTCTTGAAGGATAGAGAAAAGGTGATGGAGTTAATTACGTATAGTTCCAAGTAGCTTTAGTACTAGCAGCAGGAAATTAGCTGTTTGTGAAAACAGCATGAAATGTAATTCAGAGCAGCTGTCTAATTTATCAGCAAGAACAAACTGCTCATGTTTTTAAAGTGTACTCAATTACTGGAGCCACCCTTTTTTGACCTGTTCAGCCTGCTAATGTTTGCTTAAAACTAGAAGCCAAAGAAAGTTTGTCACCCTTTTAAAATAAGCCCAACGAGTCCTGGAGTCATAGAATAGTAGAGTTTGGACCTGTAGAAATTATCTGTTCTAACATAAAGTTCTGAAAACTTTATTTTACAGATGAGGAAAACAAGGCCCTGAATGGTTAACCTGCCCAAAGTTAACACAATTAGCTACAGGAATAGGACAAGTTCTTTTGACTCCTAGATCACTGCATTTTATTTATTTCTTTTTCAAATTTTATTGATGATTAGAAAAAACATTATTGTATCTTAAGACATTGAAAATGTTAGGCAGATTACATGTAACTATTGATACTCTACTGTAGCTTGGTTTCCATGACTGGGCATATGGCAGTACTCTCGACAGTAATAGGAAAGTTTGGAAGAAATATCCATTTGAAGGGAAAGATAATGAATTAATTTCAGACAGCTATATAACGTTTAGTTTGAGATATTCAGTAGGCACATGGTGATGTAAGATGGAAGGTCAGGAGAGAAATTAAGGCAGAAGTCTATGGTCCGCTCCTCAAAACAACCTAAACCAGATTAAAATGCAATTGGGAAATATTTAACAAAACAAATAGGAACATACTAGGACATGGATTATGTTAATAGATTTTTTTTTTTCTAAATCTGTGATTCCCTGCAATTCAATGGTTTCCTTCTTTATTTTGGGTTTGATACTGCCACTCTAGGTGATTTTGTATTTTCCTAGATGCCATTACATTAAATGACTTGTCCATCATGTAATGAAGATACTTAGTAGATATATAAAGCTTAGATATCTTGCTGTGGGTGAGTTAGAGAGAGAAGAGGGCACAGATAGGCAGGAATTTTTTTTTTTAATTTTATTATCTGTAATTAGAGCTGACAATTATTCCTCTCAAGGAATCATTCATCTCTTATTCCTGACACTTCAGAGTTTTCCCCCACCATGGCACTGTATTGATGCATGACTATATTCTACTCCCAAAACTGGAAACATCAGTCTATGTATTGATTCTAAGACAGAAGAGAGGTAAGGGCTAGGCAGTTGGGTTTAAGTGACTTGCCCAGGGTCACATAGTGGGGAAGTATCTGAGGCAAATTTGAATCCAGGACTTCCCATCTCTAGCCTTAGCTCTCAATCCAGTTAGCCACCTAACTATACTCTGACAATGTTGATATTTACATGGAACTTTGAGATTTTCAAAACAATTTTGTGTCATTGTCTCATTTGAGCTTCATAATAAATCTTTAATGCGAGGATCCAAGTTACTATTTTCCCATTTTGAAGATAAGGTAATTGAAGGTTAGAGAAGTGAAGTAACCTACCAGCCTGTGGTCAGATAGCTAGTGTCAGAGGTGGGATTTAAATTTACATCTTCCCCTGATTCCAACAACTCATTTTACTTTTGGGGGGCTTTAGTTTTGTCATCTGTAAAATGAGGGGGTTAGCTTAGCTGACCTCCAAGATCGTCTCCTTCCCTAAGTCTTTGATCCTACACCTGATTTTCACAGTTCTCTTGACCGTTTCTAAAGTCTGTAGCATTCTTTTCAGACAGTCACACTGTTTTTATAGTTTTTTATGTTTAATTAGTACAGCTCCTAATATTTGTGAGGACCTTAGTTAATGAATAACCAACCAATTTAAACTAGGATAGGACACATTTTGACCACAAAACTCTTAGGAACACTGGATGTTTTTGCAGTCACAGATGGATGAGGGAAAGGCTCCTAGAGTTAGGTTTTTCCATTTATTTGACAACATTGTTTGGTCAACAATGTCTTTAAACAGCTAGGAAGAAAAATGTGTATATACTAAGAGCCTGACCAAATGATCTCCTCTTCGGTTGTTCAAACAACTAGCTTTATACCAAAGAAATGAATTTTTTCTCATCTTTCTTCCCAATCTCTTCTGCTTTTTATCTAGTGCTTTTATATACCCTCCAAACCACAAGGCCACCCCGTAGGTAAACCTAAGATAGAAACATTGATTCATCTCTGACAGTTAACACAATAAGGGCTCAATAAACTCTTATTGTTATAGATGTAATTCTGGGCTACCTTAATGTTCAAATTATCAATGGATTAAAAGAAGTGCCATTTATCCTTTTCCATCTCATTTCAAGTCCAAATCACATCTTTTTTGTCATCAGGGAGTTGGAGAAGTCTAAAAGATGAACTATATTATAGATAAATTCTTTACACTTGTGTTAAGAAAATCAAGTTAAAAATATAAGATGGGGTAGATATGCCATCAGTTCTTTTGAAAAAGATCCATAGATTTTAGTGAACTATATGGTCAACTGGACTCAATGATAGAATATAAAAAACAAATTTCTTAATTCAATTTTAGATTGCAATGAGAAGCAATACATCCAAGGCTTAGCAAGTGATAGTCATGCTCTACTCTACCCTGGAACATCTGAGTTCTAAGCGTTGTGGCAAATGGCATATTCAAGTCTGGGCTAAACATTTAAAGAAGAGTGATGATACATTGGAGAAGTCCAAAGTTCAAAGTACTGAGATTGCTAAGTAGAGAAGAGTTGAGAAGGGGGAGGAGACGAGAGTTTTTTTCAAGTATTAGAAGGGCTGTCATATGGAAGAAGGATTATACTTATTCTGCTTGATCCCAGAGGTCAGACCCAGAAATACCGGGGAGAAGCTACAAAGAGATAAGTGTAGGTTTGGTCAACCAGTCACACACATTATGAAGTGTCCACTAGGTGCCAAAGAAGAATAGGCAGCCTCAGAAAGTAGGGGATAAGTTTCTGATATTGGAAATCTTCTAGCAAAAGTTGGTTATCACCTTTAGGTGCTTTGGTAATAACAACAGCTAACATTCTGCTTGCCACTGGACTTTGAGGACTCTGGAAGAGAGACTAAAGCTGACAATTTTGTGCTAACAAGTGAGGCAAGAGATCATACCATGATGTCACTGGTCTTCTCTGAAAATGAAAGATGAACAACAGACATTTCTAGATTTCTAAATTATATGTTTCGTATACCTTATCTGATTCAAATTTCCCAATAATAGAACAGGTATTCCTCCTGTACTGATTGAGGCTCTAAAGCAGGGGTCGGCAATCTTTTTGGCTGTGAGAGCCATAAACCCCACATTGCCGACCCCTGCTCTAAAGCAACTAGTAATTTCCAGAGGTGAAATTCCTATTCAGATATAGGTTAGACCAGATAATTTTTTATCCAAGGTCTCTTTCAGTTCTCAGCCTTTTCTGCTCCTCAGAATATTGAACATACCTAAGAAACATACTCTAGGGACATAGCATTCTTTGCTGGGCTTTTCCCCTTCTTAAATCTGAAGGACTGCAAAGCTGATATGCTGTTTGGGGCAATAATCTGGAAAATGTGGGACTGTTAATATAAACTGCCTATGTAAGTGAAGTATCCCACATTGTTCAATGTTTTTTAATGTAACTAACACCAGACCTTAATGATGACATTTTTTGTGAGTTACTGAATTAATCATTCAAAGGTATAAACTAGATGTGAACAAGTCCTAGATATCTCTTGAAATCACTCAATCAAAGGTGTAAACTAGGTATAAATTAAATGAAAGCAGAAGAGGCCAAATAGGAAATCTCTCGTGTTTGGTTGAAGGGATTTAAATCATGTTCTGGGTAATTTTAATAAAAGAGTAATCCAGTTTTGGATCTTAAATTCAAATATTTAGATCTGCTGAGGGGTAGGTGGGAAGGTAAGACAGAGAGTAGCTTGTAGCCAAACCCTTGAGAGGGAGTTGCTTGGTGGTGAGATGAGATCCTCTCTCTTAAACTTTACCTCCCAGAGGAAAATCTAATAAACTTTAAAATATCAGAATATTTGAAATTCTCATTGGAGTTGGTGGAAACAACAGTGGCTGGAGGACAAACTAGACATGCTGAGGAAAGGCAGCTTTGGGACTTTAAAATGGCACCAGCCCCCAAACCTGGCAGATTGCTTCATACACCCAAGTAGAACTTCATGATGATTCTGTGAAGGGAGAAAAATATTTCTAGTAATCAAGAGTTGTGAGTTACCTCTTTGCCACATATATTCCCTAAACTTGAGCCTATATTCCCATGGACCTTGTCAGTAACTTGTGAAAGAATATGACCCAGTCATTTTTGTTTTGGTTTGGTTTTTGTGGGGGAATCCATTTTGTAACAACTGTTCTTATTATACATGTTTAGTAAATATATTTAACTAAAAGCTAAGCAACAGTACTAGAAAATCCCAACTCCTTTAGGGAGTTTTAGCTCCTGAGAGATGGGAGGAGGAGGAGACTGTGTTTAGACTTTGATGACCAAAACTGGAGAAAGACAAGGAATTATCTAGGTGGATTATCTAGAGTTTATCTATCCTTTAAATGATCCAAACCTGTTGCCTTTCTTTGGAATAAGTACATTGATATAAAGGAATAATAACGATTGGAAAATACAGAGAAATCTTGGTTAGACCATGGGGATATAGACAAAATCAGCTTCATCTGCCTCACTTATCTAATGAAAAAAAAAATGAAAAAAATATATATCATTTCCATCTTTTCAAATTCACTTGAGGTCTTTATGCCTCGAAACATCCCCCTTTCTCTCTCTTTTGTCTTCTTGAAAGAACTTCATTTCCTGTTCAATTTTTTTATTACAATATGGTGGCACTGAATGCTTTTCCTTTTCCTTTCCCTCCCACTCCCCCTCCCACCCCCAAGATCAGGAATTTCTTACTTTTGTAATCTTTTTCATGTAGCATATTTTAGTTTCTAGCCTCATTATTTTTTTGCCTTAGATTTTAAAATATAGATTTCACATAGATCGAGTTAGAAGGGACCTTAGGATTTGTGTAGTACAAGACTGCCCTTTTATAGATCAGGAAATCTTAGTTTATCTTCATTCTAGAAAGTTTAAGTGAATAGCTCAGTGACCCCAAAGTAGTAACTAGCAGAACTAAGAGGTGAATATCTGTATAGTGCTCTTTTTACTATATATCATGTTGAGTTTTTCTCCCTACTCTTATAGTTTCACTTAGAAAGGTTTATTCATTGTGGAATTACTTGACTAGTCCAGATTAATACCTTGTTTTTTGGTTTGGGGCTGAAGGTAGGAGGCTGTCCTTGTGGGACTAGTTGATTGGCAGGAGTTTCCATTAATAGTGCAGATTCACAGGAGGAAAAATCAATTGAGGGCTATGCACAAAGGTAAAATCTGACTTAATTTTCTATTTTGGGCATAAAGAGATAAAAAACAATTTTGTCTTCTAAATCAAGACTAGCAGCACAAAACTATTAGCATGAGTGATATTGTAGCATAGATTCTTATAAGTTGTTAAGGGAAGGGTGGTAGATTAGAAAGAGAGAAATTAAATTTAATATTTCTTATGGTCAGGTGGTACAGTAGATGAAATGCTGCATCTGGTATCAGGAAGACCCAAGTTCAAATTTGGCTTCAGACACTTATTAGCTATTGTGACTGTGGGTAACTCACTTCACTCTTTTTGCCTCTGACTTTATATGTCAAATGAGTCAGAGAAGGAAATGGAAAACCAAAATCTTTTACAAGAAAACCCCAAATGGGGCCATAAAGAGTTGAACATGACTAAACAATATCAGGGCCAACTGTGTGAAAAATATTATGCTTAGCATATAAAAAGATAAAAAAAAAGGGAAGGTCCCTGTCTTCAAAGAGTTTACAGTCTCATAGAGGAGATAAAGAACAGGAAGTAATCAATTTAGTTAGCATGTATTAAGTGCCTATTACTATTTGTCACTAGGCTAAGAACTGAGAATAAAAAGAAAAAACAAAAGTAGTTGAAGTCCTTAAGGAGCTTAAGTACTAACAATGAGACAACATGTAAATATTTAGGTTTGCCCAAGATCCTAAGGAGTTAGAAAGCACAAAGAGAAGGGTTAGTACAAAGAGCTCTAAAATTACACAGCAGGGAAAAATCATTTATCTTTGGGCTAAAGGAGGAAACCAGAAAAGGCTCCAGGGATGGAGTGAGAGACACCTGAGCCAGGCTGTGATGAACGTGAAGGATTTCTAACAAGCCAACATTCAAACTTTCTGGATGATTGGAGGTGAACAGCCAGGATAGAATAAAAAACAAACTGTCAGTCATTCAGTATTGGCTAGAACATAAGAGAAGCCAAAAGGAAGATTGCAAAGAGGGAAATAGGCTCCTGGAGAAAGGAACATAAAAGTTGGGCCATTTCGAGCTACCATTTTGTCTCAAAAGGTCAATAGTGAATTGATGACAGTTTTTGAGTAGGGGACTAGCATGGTTAGAGATGCCACTTAGGAAGATTATTATCTTGGTAGGACTCAAAAAGGTGGATGAAAGAAAGATGGAGAGGTAAGGTGATAATGACAAGATGGAAAATGGACTTTTAAGTGAATCTTCATTTTAAACTCTTATGGTTGTATCCTATTAACCAGGGGGACCATGGAGAGCAGAATAAGCATTGTAGACTTTTCAAATGCTCATTAAGAGCCAATTCTCTGCTATGTTCCAATTTTGTATGTAGTGTTTCTGAAAGAGTTTTATTTCTCCACAAGATTCTTTAAGTTTTTTATTTTATTAAAAAAATGAACAATTTTTAATGTGGAACAATGCAAAGATTTTACTGAGTTATCGTAGTATCTTAAATATTTAAAAAATGAACAACTTTTAATTTGGAACAAGTCTGGAAAATAATATGTGTGTATGTGTGTGTGTTAAAGGCATCTTATAGTAGTTCGTATGACATTTAGTAACAGTTATCATTCAGTCATTGTTCAGAAGATTTCAAAGATTTCGTATGTATGTTAAGAAATATTTTAGATTTTAGAGATTTACTTTGAAACCTTAAGAGCCAATTTACATGGGTGTCATTTTGGAAATTCCTCTGCTATCCAGAATCTGTCTGAGATTGACTTTTTTTTTTTTTTTTTTTTTTTTTATTTTTAACAATACAGATTCCAATGCAGAAAACTGATAAGGGCTAGGCAGTCAGAGTTAAGTGACTTGCCTACAGCCACACAGCTAGGAAGTGACTGAGGCCAGATTCGAAACCAGGACCTTCTGGTTTCAAATTAGTCCTGGTTCTCTATCTACCAAGCCACCTAGCCCCTTTAATATAGCTTCTTGGTAATTGCTGTGTTTCCTTTGAACTTCAACTGTCTCCCTGGCCCTAGAAATCCTTCAGGCCTATTTTACCATGTGGAATTCTCCCTTTTCCCCCTTTTAAATAGAAATACAACTATCTTATCTGTAGTAGCAGGAAACTATATGATAGTAGAGTAATCATAACTAGCATTTATAAAATATTTTAAGGTTTGCAAAGCACTATACATATTATTCTATTTGAGTATCAGAAATCTATCTATGGAGAAAAAACCTTAGTATTTTTTTAGCTGACTGCTACCCTCCTCCTACCTTTTGCCCTCTCCAATCCAACAACGTAGAATCATAACCTTTTTCTCATCACATCTTATATTACAACTGAAGTCTTTTATTTCTGTATTCCCTGGCACTTAACACAGTTCCCCTTACATAGTAGGTGCTTCTTGACTTGATTGTTGGAACAATTAAAAAATGTATTATCAGTTATTTAAAAGTAGGGGAAATGCAGTATGGTGCATGATTAAAATATACATCAAATTCCTTCCAAGCAATTAATCTACAAACATTTAGTAAGTCCTTACTATGTACCAGGTCCTATTAGATATTAGCAATAAAAATAAAGTAAATTAAATCATACTGACTTGAGTGTACCTTATATTCTGAGGAGATATAAAAATAGGATAAATATAAAGTATTTAAACCCAAGGTAGCAATGAAAGAGTGATTGAGGGGATTTGGGAGTTTTGATACTTGATTGTTAAATCAACAGTCAGCTTGTTCCAAGTCAATAAGTATTTATTCAACATTTACTTTGTGTCCAGCACTGCCCTCAGCAATTTAAGGGAATAGAAGAGAAGTAGAAGCTTTAGTTCTTGCTCTTCAAAAGCTTATTTTATTACCAATGGTTATTGAATCACTTACCACATTTGGGAAAATGGTTGCTTGATTTTTAAAGGAGGATGGAAAGTGTGATTGAAGTAGAGGCTTGAGAGTCAGGGTTGGGAGTTCAGAGAGAAGCTCAGTGGGGAGGAAATTAGGATCTAGGCAGCTCTAAGGTTCAAGGATGTCGGATACAAAGGCAGAGACAGAAAGCACCAGAGTAGCCCAAATGTGCAGCAAACAGACCTGGCTGTATCTCAGCCCTTCAATAGGAGGCTCGAGGCTAATCTTACCCATTTAAGCCTTAGATAATTTAGGATTTACATAGAACCAGGGTTGTGGCTGTGGAGTCCTAGGAGGACCGGGGGCCATAAACTACATGTTTGGGAATGATAATGCTCATATCTTATCTCCGGGTCACGTGGAGACTAGAGGGCCCCTTTGGGTTAGTGTTAGCCTGGTAGTGTGTCTTTTGGGGGCTTCCTCCCTGTCTGGGTTACCCTCTGATTCTTTAATTTAAGAAAACAATTGTGTGTATGTAATATGAAACTTCTGAAGAGGATCCAGTAGCAATAAGGAAAACGAATATTTGCTGCTTCCCTTTTGACCCCCACGTTTGTGTCAGCAGCTCATCTTGGTATAAGAATTACTTCTGCATTTTGAAGGCTTTGTCTTTGGTTGGACCTCGAGTTTAGAATGTGTGCCCATTCACTGTCTGAAGGCTGGTCCATCAAGGGGTGGCTTTTTAAAGTTTCATTGCCTCGTGGAAATTCTTGGGGCTGCCAACTGTGCAGGTATTCAATTTTGATGCCTTTTTTGAGAAAACTAGTGATTGGTGCTTTCTATGCACTCAGCTGAAATACTTTGTATATATTTCATATTTACTTTTCTGTGTACATATTTGATCCCCTCAGTAGAGTATAAGTTCTTTGAGGGTAGGAAATACTTTATCTTGGTTTCTATAACCCTTTTAGTATAATAGCTTTCTTTTGGTTAGTGCTTAATGGATGCTTGTTGAATGGAATTGGATGGACTTTTTTGAAATAAGATGGGAACTAGGAAGGAACTCCCTCATCCAGCCAAAGATACTTCCTAGCTGTGTGACTCTGGGCCTTAAAAAAAACACAACAAAACTCTACTTGCCTCAGTTTACTTATTTGTAAAATGGAGATAACAATGGTATTTACCTCCAAGTGTTGTTTTGAGGATCAAAAAATAATTGTAAAATATTTCATAGAGTGTCTGGCACATACGAATGGTATGTAAATGTTAATTTTTAGGATGGTTACTGTTGTTATGGTTATTATACAAATGAAGAAAGTGAAAGTCCTAAGGACTAAAGATTTTACTTTATGTTCTACAGCTAATAAAAGGCAGAATCAGTTCTAGAAACTTTTGTTCCTTTTGCTCTACCTTGTTGCCTATCTTAAAATGCTATAAGAATGTGAATAATTGCTATTAATCTGTTTTTAAAAGTCTGTGGTGTATGTGTACATGTGTTTGTACGTGTGTGTGTGTGTGTATGTGTGTGTACGCGCACATGCAAGTTTTCTATCCTTATAGGTTTAGTTTGTAACTTCAAAAGCAGTTTTGTATCTAGTCCACTGAATGTGATTGTTGCCAAGGAACCATTTGATGTAGATTAGGAATTTTACCAGCTCTGGCCTCAAAGAGCAGAGAGAGAGAAGGTGAAAAGAAGGGATAATTACTCTTCTTTAATTATCAAAAGACAGCCATACGCTTCATGCTATAAAAGGTACGGATACGTCATGGGGTGCTTTTCTTTCCCTTTCAGTTTTTGCCATGAGAGGGAGGAAAGATTCAGAAATTCCTAGGCAAGAGGGCAGGTTTTGAGTTCAAAGAAGGCAATTTAATACCCTTTTCTTAATTATTTTGGAAGTTGTTATGGATGTGAGAATGAACATGGGTTGTGTGGTCTAGAAGAAAAATGAAATAATTGAGTCTGTTTTAGGAATAGTAGGAAAATGTTTATGTTTCTCTACCTTCTTCTAATCAGTTCCTGCTTGCAGCCTACTTCATGCTGGGACTAGATGGTTTATGTCAGGCTAATGGGAAACTGCAATTTAGGCAGAGCTGTCCTTTCATCCAGTGTTTGCCCATCCAAAGTGTACTGTACAAACACTGACAAACCGTTCAAGTTCTCTACAGACAGCTTCTTCCCTCCCTCCCCTCCATTTTTTCTCCTTCCTTCCTTCCTTCCTTCCTTCCTTCCTTCCTTCCTTCCTTCCTTCCTTCCTTCCTTCCTTCCTATCACCTAGTACAGTACACAACTATCACTTAATAAGGGATAGATTCAAAACAAAACATAACACAAAAGAAACCTCCAACATGGATCAGTGGATTTGTGTGGGGAAATGTTGCTCCAATATCTTTATCTGCCTTGGAGTAGAAAAGCAGACTCCTCTTCAGGGTTCATGCTATAGGCCAGGGTCAAAGCCTCTTGGTACAAGATAAAATAAATCAAGGACTAGTCAAGGTGGTCAGCCTCAAGAAAGGCTGGGACTCGGGATACCAATCGCTGCTTCTCTGCATCCTCTGGAACGTGAGACCCATGTGTTGGAGTCTATGGTCACAGACAATGTTTAGGTTTCAAAGGGTCTTCCTGTTGGGATGCAAGCTGCATAAAGAGAGTAATAGATTCAAAAGAGCAGATAATTAAGTTTCACACTGTCTTGCTGGTAAATCTGAAAGCAAGATCTGCAGTGGATAAGCAATGTGAGAACAGTTCATAATCGTGAATACTATAAAGAGCCAAGTGAGAAACAAAATATAGCATTAAATTCAATAAAGAAAGAAGGTGTTCTGTTCCTTTTTCGCATGGGCTATGGCCTTCCTCTAAAAGTCCCTTCACTTTTCTCAGCCTCATTAATCTCTTCTGGTAATGAGGGTCTTGGATTAGATGGTTTTAAAAATCCTTTTGATTGCCACTCATTTAATGAGATCAAAACTTGGTCAGCGTGTAATACTTCCTTTATTAATCTGTAAGCTACCAGAGGACAGGAACCTTATTTTTCATCTTTGTATACCCAGTTTTAACTAATGGGTTGTGGATATTTAATTTGGGTCATTTAATTTTGGTCAAATTGAATTGAATAAAAAAGTAGAATTTATAATTTTATGATGTTGAGGTGAATTCTGTACTCTATTTCAGGTGTTATATCTGGTATTATCTCCCATTCTCTCTCTCTTTCTGTCTCTCTTTGTCTCTGTCTCTGTCTTTGTCTCTCTCTCTCTGTCTCTCTCTTATCTATCTATCTATCTATCTATCTATCTATCTATCTATCTATCTATCTCTATATGTCTATCCATCCATCCATCTATCTAATCTCTCTCTATCTTGTCTATCTCTATGTACGTAGTGCATATATGTGTCATATGTATATATATATATATATATTTTATATATATGTTTTTGTGTTGTGTAAGCTCTTTGAGTGTAAGAACTTCTCCCTCCCCAATCTTGAGTGCTTTGTACAACTCATGTCACAAAATGAGTATTTAGCAAATGCTTGTTGATTTGCTACATTTAATAAATGCTGACAGATTGCCTGTTGACAAGAAAACTCATTTTAGAAAATGTCCACAAATGTCTCAAAGGCTGATGGATGAATTCCATATTCATGATTTGTGTAAGTAGACTTCAGCCTATTACTAGTAATGATTCAGCTAGAATTAGGAAGTCTTGAGTTTAAATGACCCTTCAAATACTTATTATTCATGTGACCCTGGGCAAGTCACTTAACCTCTGTCTTTCCTCAACTATAAAGTGGAGTTAATAATGGCATCTAACTAACAAGGTGGTTGTGAAGAATAAAGGAGATAAAATTTGTCAAGCACTTAGCACAGTGTTTGGCACATTAGTAGATGCTTAATAAAATGCTCAATTCTTTTTCTATTGCTTTATATTGGAGTTGTGTTATCATCGAATTTACCAAGGATATGACCAGAAGAGGGGGTGAGTCAGGCATATAAGAAGAAGAGACTTTGATACTTCACTAGCACAGGTCAACTACTATTGTATCAAATAAAGTGAAATATAAATTCATTTTCCTGCCTTGGTAAAGCAAACATAATTGAATTCTTAATGACTGAAGACCTGCACTAGAGCTGAGGGGCTGGCCTTTTTGAACATCAATTCTTATTATAGATGTAGTTTTAATTGTATCTGTATTGGATTAGTAATTTTTTCTACACTGAATAATTTTAGCCATATCTGTATTGAATCTGTGAATTTTGTGTGTATTCGTCAGGTTAACACATCTTGGCTATGATCTTATTGTTTGTCTATCTCTAACAAAAACTAAGTCTAAAAAAAAAAGAAAATTATGGTTTATTTGAAAATTCTAAGCCTTAAAAATAATTTTTAAAAATCTTTACATTTATATATAATATCTGCAAACTTAGGGGTTTGAACAATTCAGCACATATTTATTTTGAATCTGATAATGCTAGTAACTCATCTTCTATAGCATTTTATAAGGCATCATTCAAAGCTTATTTATAACCATTTTCTTCACAATTATTAGCATTAAGTATTCTTCTCATTGAAGAGAAAAGGGAACTCAGGTTCAGTGATGTGAAATGAGGTATTCATATAATTGGTATGTATAAGACCTCTGACAAGGCCATGTCATTGCCTTATAGGCTGTTGCCCTTTTTTCATAAAAATTTTATTTTTGTCCTTCACGTTACCTTTATTTCCAAAGATACTTACTAGCTATATGGCCCAGGGCAAGTCACTTAACCCTGTTTGCCTTAGTTTCTGTCTCTAAAATGAGCTGGAGAAGGAAATGGCAAAGCATTCCGTATCTTTGCCAAGAAAATCCCAAGTGAGGTCATAAAGAGTTGGACAAGACTGAAAATGACTGAACAACAGCAAAGCATTTATAGCACTTACTATGTACCTAGCGCCATGATAGGGGCTTCACAAATGTCATATTTTATCCTCATGGTGGTATTTTCCACTATTATTCCATTTTACAGTTGAGGAAACTGAAGCAGATGGAGGTTAAATGACTTGCCAAAGGTCACACAGCCAGTATCTGTATGAGTTCCGAATTAATTCAGAATCACCTGACTAGGTGCAGGTTCTATAGACTGCACCATCCAGGTATTTATGAAATTTGCACATCAATTAAATCAGGTACTATACACAGTATAAATTATCTACAGACTATATACTTGTAGTTCCTCCACTGCGAAAAAAAAGAAAAGGAAATACATTTTTTCTTTTCTTGTGTGATAATCTTGGTCATTGTAATTAAACAGTATTCAGTTTTGTTTCCTGAGTTCTTTCTGTTTATATTCCTGTTTTCTGGATTCTGCTTGCTCCATTGCATTAATTGAAACATTTCCTCATGCTTTTCTGTAATTTTTACATTAGTTATTTTTATGGTACTATAATGTTCTAGAATATTTATGTACCAGAAATTGTTTAGCCATTTATTAATAGATTGGCATCAACTTATATTTTATATCATTACTACCACAAAATTGCTGCTGTGGATATTTTGGTGTACATAGGACCTTTCTTTCTGCCTTTGACCTATTGGGGAGATTTGTTAACCAGTGGTATCTCCTGGTCAAAGGATGTGGATTTTTTTTTATTATAGACTAATGTTCTTCCTAATATTATATAAGTGCCTCCTTTATGACAAAACAAGGTTCTAGGCATTATGAATGATAAAAAATAAATATTAGAGGCCTTGATTTCATGAAAAATAAGAACTCAGAAATGAAATCCTAATGAAATACTTAATTTTCATTCCAATGAGGAAGAAAAAGAAGATGTACAAAAATAAGATCAGTGATCTTGTGCTGCAGATGAATGGGAATAACTAAAGATGAATACAAACAAGTAGCAAGATCCAGTAAAATATAGCATTAGTCTAAAACCCAATATAAAGATCAGCTTTTGATAAATTTTAAAGATAAGAAAAACATTCTTAAAATATATCTATATCTACCCATCTATCTATTCACCCATCCATCTATTTCTATCTATCCCCCCTTTCTCTCTCTCTCTCTCTCTCTCTCTCTCTCTCTCTCTCTCTCTCTCTCTCTCTCTCTCTCTCTCTCTCTCTCTCATAGATAAAAGAATAAAGAATAGAATTCTTTGAGAAAATAGAATAATGATAACATATAGTGGAAATATTGAATTCCTTTTTTGCATGGAACAGAAAAAGATTGGGAGGGATCACATAGTCAATAGGGAGTTGAAATTCATTATAAATGAGAAGGATTTCAAGAGATCCTACAAGTGAGTACAAGTCACCTGGATTGACTGAATTACATACTCAGGAACTAAATAGCCTTTCAAGTAAAATTGCTAATCCGAAATCAGTGAGCATTAAAGAATTCTGGAGAAGAGAAAGGGACCCCAGAATTAGAGATAGCTTTAGTTTTTAAAGTGAGAAAGTCAATTTTCCAGACTATAGGTTGCTGATTTAGATGATGGTTGTTGGGAAAATATTAGAACAGGACTGACATAGATTTAGAAAGGAAAATGATGATCATTAAGAACTAGCATAGGTTTATTATGGTCATACCAGAATTAATTATCTCTCTCTCTTTCTCTCTGTCTGTCTCTCTCTCTCTGATAATGAGGAAAGTGAAGGGGACAGGGACAGTGTTTTTGGATCATAAGAATGCCATGAACATAAAGTACTTGAATTTCAACAAGTCATTTGACATAGTTATTCATGATATCCTTATAAACAAGATGAAAAATTTACAAACTAGATAGTATAGCTCTGTGGGTGCTAAACTGGGTGAGTAACGTGCACCTGAATGCTGATTACTTTGATCATTAACCTAGATAGAAGGTAACTAGAGGAATTTCTCATGAGCTCTGTCAGAGAGCTGGATTCTTAGCTCTTGTTTTGTTCAACATTTTTAGTAATTGTAGTGAATATTTTGAAGCGTGATTATCATATTTGTTGTGACTTAAAACTGTAAGAAATGGTTCAGATGCCGAGCCATTACGTCTATATGTTTGTGCATATATATATATGTTGTGTATACATATATATTTATAATCTGAATCCAAAGAAGATCATGACAGCTTAGAATTATGACTGAATTTAAAAAATAACATTTAGCAGAAAGTAATAGAAATATAGTATCTAGAATGAAAGGAGTATGAGTTGAAAAGTGGTAGTCAGAGCAAGGTATACTAGAAGGATAGGTGAGTATTGTTCTGGTACCTACATCCCACAGACTCTTAAAAGCATATTCTGAAGAAAGCTAATGAAATCAATGGTAGTGAATTTATGAGAACCCACAGACAATAATTGTCTAGAATGGGAATTTATAAATAGGTTAAAATC
Organism: Gracilinanus agilis; assembly: GCF_016433145.1. Taxonomy (NCBI): domain Eukaryota; kingdom Metazoa; phylum Chordata; class Mammalia; order Didelphimorphia; family Didelphidae; genus Gracilinanus; species Gracilinanus agilis. The sequence continues at coordinate 104,739,976 of NC_058134.1, forward strand.
TCTACCACTGGATAGATAACAGCATAGAGCCATTGAAACCATTTAATTTGAGAACTAGAGAACACTTTAGAACTTTCTCGTCTAAACTTCATTTCCTGATGAAATAAGGCTCAGAGAGGTCTTGATTTACTGTAAATTCTTACTAAAACTGGCATCTTTAGCCCCTCAGTTTTGTTCAGCTATTCTGTAATAATCTCAGGTTGGGGTATGGGTGGATGGCTTCGAAAGCAAGACTGAGGAGTTTGGATATTATTTGATACATAAATGGAATTATTAAAGGTTTCTGAGCAATGCAGTAATATGATTTTAGTTATGCTTCAGTAAGCTAGGGGGCACAGTGGAAGTAAGGAAAACTCATCTTTATCATACCTCAGACATTTGTTGTGTGACCCTGGGCAAGTCACTATGCCGTTTGCCTCAGTTTCCTCATCTATAAAATTAAAGTAAACTTCAGTATCTTTGCCAAGAAAATCCCAAATGGAGTCATGAAGAGTTGGACGTAACTGAAACAACTGAACAATGACAACAGTCTTTAGGATTTTTGAGTTCCTCCATGCTCTGTGAAAGTATACTTACACTGAAGCCACACTGGGTCACTTTCTATTCCTGGGCGCTTGCTTTCTCACCTTTCTTTGCTCTCTTCCTGCCTGGATTCTCAGTCTTCTCTGAAGGATATTCATCCATATTCTACCCCTCACCCCAACTGCGAGGGTTCCCTAAGGCTATTCCTTGGCCCTCAATCTCTCTTGAAACTCTTCTTCATCTCTTCAGCTCCCATGGCTGTAATTTTCAGCTCTGTGCATGTGGCTATCAAATCTCTTCATCTGACATTTCAAACTGGTTGTTACAACATCTCAGCTCACCACATCCAAACCGAATCTTTCATCCCAGACCTGTCACTCTTCTGAGCTTCCCCATTTCTGTTGAGTGTGACACCATTTTTCACGGTGTCATCCTCGTCAACTTTGACTGCCAACTCTCACCTTAAATCTTGTCATTTCTATGTCACAGTATCTTTGTCCTCCTGTCTACCACCTTATTCAGACTCTTATCACCTCTTACCTGGACTATTGAGGTCTTAACTGATCTTTGTGTCTCCAGTCTCTCAACTCTACCCTTTTCTCTCCTCAATTTCATTTTTTTAGTCTGAAATTAAATACCTCAAACAAAACTGCATTTTCACATGCAGAGCAGAACACAAAATGATTGTATATAAAACTGAATCTCTATACCATGCTGCTTGCTTTTAAAAAAATAGTATATAATAATTCCACACACTAATTTCAAAGCTACCCTGCTTGGCTACGCTTTCTTCTAAACTTCCTTCTGTTTCAATCCATTCTCCACACAGTCTTAAATAATTTTCCCAGAGCACAGGCCTGATCAAGTCACCTACTTCTCTATCAGTCTATTGACTTCCTATTACCTTGCAGATCACATATAAATTCCTTTGGCATTAAAGCTTTTTCCAACCTGACTACTGTTTTCCACCCACTCTACATTTTTTGCCTTTTCATTGCTCCTTAAACAAAATACTCCATCTTCCATCTCCATGCCTGTGCGTCTGTTGGCCTCTAGGCTAGTGATGCTCTTCCTCCTTCTCCCTCCCTCCTGTCTCTTGACATCCCTGATTTCTTTCAAGATTCAGCTCAAATACCAGATTCTACAGGAGTACTTTTCTAGTCCCCTTAATTGATATTGCTTTCCTCCCTACCATTATTTTGTAGCTGCTTTGTTTAAGTTTTGGATGTATTGATATATGTGAGCAAAGCAGAATTGCAGTAGCTCAAAAGAAATATTAGACTCACAAATTTAGAGGCATCCCCATACCAAATGTGCAAATGTACAATTTATACCTGACCTGTGGTAGAGCCTTCCAAGCTTCTCTTGGTCTTATCAGCCATAGTGAAACACACTGTACTGTGATCCTTGGTCCTCTTCAAGTTTGAAGGACAACAATGATATGTATGCATCATCTCTCCCATTAGAATATAAGCCCTATGAATATTGCAGTTTTCTTCCCTAAGAGAGCCTACCTCATGAACATATTTATTGATTTTTCATTCTATAAAAGAGTTATATCAGATTGCCTCATGGGTCCCTTCCAGCCCTAAACTAACTTTTGATCCCAAGATATCCCATTTTTCAAATTTCTTTCCAACAGTAGTGGTGATTCATTTTAGTCTTTTCCATCATCTTGCCAATGATTTAAAGCATGAACTTAACACAATTTTTAATTCATATTAATTGTGTAACTTCTGATCATGGAAAGAACCGAAATTTTTTCATGTGGGACTTGAATTATTCTGAAATCTCCTCATATTTCTTATTCTTTTCCCATCACCACAGGAGTATAACTTCCTTAACAACATCACCAATGACAAAAGGTACAACTTTAAGGGTTTCATAAGATAGAGCAGGAACATCAATTTGCCTTGGTTTGTTGACCATTTGTAAAAAAGTGGATCTTCTGGTTGGAGCATGTGGCTCAGTTCTTTGAGTACTAGGAAGAGGTATTCAGTGAGCTTATAAATAGCATGGCAGCTGACCTCATTACAACTGCTGCAAAGATTGAACACTATTTGAATCAAACAAGCCTGTGCTTCATAAACCACTTGATGCAGAATCTGAGGTTTCCACCTCTGTGAAAGCAGAGACTACCTTTCTGGATCTTTGTTTTCCCAGTGCATAGCAGAATGCCTTTTTAAATGATTTTATGATCTAATCCACTCAAAAGGCCCCTCCAAGATGCAGATTGCAACCCATCCTTGCCTGGCCATCCTGAGCTACTCTTGTCTGTGTAATCCCAGGAGTTTACCTGGGGGGTCCATTGGAAAGATTTGGAAAACCAAGATATCCAGTACAAGGAAACATGGAGTTCACCACAAGTCAGGAAAAGCAAGCTGCCTTTGATTGAGGGAAGATGCTCATAAAACGAAGGTCTTCAGGGAGAATGATGGAAACAAGTCAGGTCTGCCAGGCTGTTTTGTAGAATTGGACATGCCAGTGGGTCTCCAGAGAGAATTAAGCATTCTCTCCTCAATCAGCAAAGAGTTATGTGTTTTTAGAGGATTCTTTTATGAGTCTCTAATAGGACTAGGCATTGGGGAGAAAGGTGGTAAGTTTTGACCAGAGGATTAGTGCTGACTCTTGCTAGTCGGGAAGATGCCTGGGGAATTCTAGACTGGTTGACATTTAAACTTCTCAACTTTGGGCTATTAATACTGGATGTGTCTGTTTTTTGAGCTTCCCTGGTCCTTTTCTGTGGGTGACTCTGTTCCCTACAGGATACCCTGAAGGAGCTAGAAGAATCTTCTTCCTGTCTGTCCCCTGGTCAGCCTTCTTTATTATCATATAATCAGTCCACTTTTTCTTCCTATTAAAAAATAACTTGATGTCTTTTACTCCTGTTATTCTTTCTAATTCCTAATTGCCTATATGTTGTAGCCTGCTCTCACCTACCATGAGCCTCTTCATTACTTTCTGCAGAACATTAATTTTTAGTTTTTCAAAGATAGAGATATTCTGTGTCTCACTACCAAACAGCAAATTCAGTATTCAGAAATATGCTAGTGTGAGAAGCATGAGCAGCTTGGAGTTAATAAAAGAGCCTTGAAGTCTCCAGCCCAGTTTTTTTATCCTGTCCACCTCTGGGTCCATCTTGTCTTTCTGCATTGACTGTCTCAGATGTACATACTGATGGAGAAACTCTAGCAGGATATCCATCCACATGCATGTCAAAATCTAGGCAATAGATGCTCTTCTCCATGATCTTTTTTTCATAGATAGACCAAGCTCCTCTGAGTGATTACAGCTTTGAAGAAGTTCTGCAGTGTTTTGAGACTTGGTGGAATCTGCACAGTGTTATAAACCAAAGTATCTCATGGATCTTTTAACCCACAAAGAATCCTTCCCTGACCTGGACTCTGTGCCAAATGTCCTCCATCTCCTTTGCTAAGCATACATCATTCTATTTTATGCCTCACTTTACACATACTCAATGTTCTGGGTTTGTTTTTTTGTTTTTGTTTTTGAGTGAATAAAGAGCTTTTGAGTAACATGAACAAAGTAGGTACTTAATAAATGACCTTGAGCTTACATATTCCTTCTCTCATATTTTGAAAAAGAAATCAAGGGGCAGCTAGATGGCTCAATGGATAGAGAGCCAGACCTGGAGATGGGAGGACTTGGCTTTAAATTTATCCTCAGATACTACCTATCTGTGTGACTCTGGGCAAGTCATTTAACCTTAATTGCCTAGTCCTTACTGCTTTTCTGACTTGGACCTAATACTTAGTATTAATTCTAAGGAAGAAAGTAAGAGTTTTTTTTAAAAAAAAGAACAAAAGGAAAGAGTAATAAGACAAAACATTTTCTCAGTGTTGCCTCCACCTTTTATTTATTTCTCTATTATTTTGACATAACAGTCATAATATCAGCATCTCTAAGGAAGAAAAATAACAATTCATCCTTGCCAGAGCCAACAAAAGGTAACTTTAAGTATTAATTGCTGCTTGCTGTAGTCTGGGGAAGAAAGAAGAGGAAGACAATTTTCACTCATTTCTCTGTTTTCACTCATTTCTCTATTTCTGTTCACTCCCTTCATGTTAATGTCTTTTTACCTGACTTTCTCTTCCATTTGAAACTAAACTTTTAACTTTAAGAAATGTATCATATGGGATTGTGCCTTACCTAGAGATCTAACATATAAAATTTGTTTTTCTCTTTCTTAAAGGAATAATATAGTCAAAATATTGTGTCTTTGTCAGAAATAATATCTATTTAAACCAGTAATTATTAGACTTACTATTAAAACCTCCAGAGCAAGTGCAAATTTCTGATGACAGAGGGAATTCCTCACTGCAAGTTCCCCAGGGTTGATGAAATTCCAAGTCCAGTCATTTAAAAAAATATACTTTAAAGAGGTACATTGGGATTGGAATTGGAAGGAGAGAAACTATACATTTCCTTGAGGCCCTGGGCTTCAAGGAAGAATGGCTCAAAGTGGCCTCTATTTCCTATGATCCTATAAACAGATATGGGCTGGGAGTAGTCCCTACTTAATGATTGTTGCTTGATTGAGAAACACTTAATTATGCTGTGTCTAGTGTAGGTTGAGAGGGACAGAATTGTGGCTTCTAGGAACTCAAGAAGGCAGAAATGTACCTGAGGTTCTCTATAGACAAGATAAACTGGAACAACATAGTACTGGCTTGAACAGTTTCAAGCAGCATCAGTGTTATCAGGGATAGAGAAAAAACGATAACTTAGAGAAGCTATTTTTCTCTGCTGAGAAGCAGGGATAGTAAGAAATAGTGCTGAGGTTTAATTTTTGGAACTGATTTATTTTACAACTTTTGGCCCAATTAAACATTTTCATTATTTTTCCATTCATAAACTTTGCCTGATCTGTGTGAGGGTGTTGCACACTAAAAGAGTTCTCATTGGAAGTTTTGGTTAAAACTTAATGAGATTGTAGAGCAAGCTAAGATGGGTGATTTACCTGCTGAGAGTAATTATAATCATTTAAAAATCTTCTACATCTTGTCCCTCATCCTTTGTGAATCCACAGACAAGTGGACACAACTAAACTGAAACAAAGTATAGTTGTAAAACTTTAATTGATATCAAGTCTCATAGTTAATGCTCTTCATGTAACCTGCTTCATTGAAGTAAAATTTAGATTTTGCTAACATTATGATATTAATTTTAATTTTCTCTTTTTTTTGTTTCTCCCTCCCTCCCTTCCTCCCTCCTTTTTTCCCTCCCTCTCTTCCTTCGTTTGTTCCTTCCTTGGTTCCTTTGTTCCTTTGTTCCTTCCTCCCTCCCTTCCTCTTCCCTCTCTCCCTCCTTCCTCCCTCCCTTCCTCCCTCTTTCTTCCCTCCTTTCCTCTCTTTTCTTTCTTGTATCAGTATCAATACTATGTATTGGTTATGTATCTCAAAGGAATTTTAAGTTACTTGCCCAGAGTCACACATCTAACAAATGTCTGAGGCCACATTTGAACCCAAGACCTTCTATTTCTAGGCCTGACTCACTATCCACTGAGTCACCTAGCTACCCTCAAGCATCATTGTTTTTGCTAATAATTTTTTAAAGTAGCTATCATGTTTTGCTCTTGGGGTGGGGAGTGTTAGTCCCATTAATGTACAATCCAGTAATTTAAGTGTATGGAATTCATCAAGCATGAATTCTAGTTTGTCTTAGAAATGATGAAGCACGGGTCTTATTCCTAGCCTTTTTTTTATAATCAGACATTAGAAATTTATGAGCAAGGGAATAGTCATATACCGAGACATATTCTCAACTTACACCCACTCACACATTTTAGCTTGATATTTTATAGTATGAACAGAGAGGTATAACATGCTTTATGGGTTAGTTGAATATTGTCTTACTGAAAGAAGAAAAAAAAATCAACTGTCATTTTCAGCAACCTTTTTTACTGAGCCATGAGTTCTGCCCACAAGACTGAATATGTATTCTGTTGACAGGTTTACTATTTCTATATACTATGGTATTCTTAAACATTTCAGAAATATGACTACTGTGATATTTATCTTCTGCTGATGAATTACTTAGAGCTCATTCAAGAATCTCAGGTTTTAATGGAAATTCGTATGAGAGAGATGAGAGTGCTTCTTTTGGGACAGTGCCTGGGCTGTCATTCATCTGTCTATTCATTCCTCAAAATTAGTGATGAACTGCCTTTTAGAATCATCTAGGCTAACCCTGCTCAGCATGGCAAGATTTTCCCCGTGTTATCCAATTCAGCTCCCATGAAGTCCTACTGTGTGGTGACTTATCCTGGTATGAAGATGACCATCTGTTTTTGAAGACTGTCAATGGAATGCAAGTTCTGGCAGGGCCTGCCTAAAGACTTAGACAACAGGCCTATGTGTTGTCCAAGGAGGAGCCTAGCTAATTTTGGAGAAGCGTCATTGGAAAACAGATTCACATTTGGATCTAGAGCCAGAAGGGACCTCAGAGACCTTATTTTACAACTGAGTAAACTGAGATCCCCGGTGACTTTCCCAACCTAGAAGGCTAGACCTTAGCACAATTATTGCCTTTTTGAAAATGCCTTTAAAATGTTAAAATTGTGTGAATTTAAAAAAATTCTTGCAATGAATTTTAGAGTCTTATAGTTTTGGCTACCCTGTAGCCTAGATTTAAAAAAAAAGATCAACATTCTATTGAAGACATTTTCTGTAGTTTTAAGTTGCAAGTATTTCATGATAAATGTGACTGACAATCTCAAAGAATCTGTCTGGTTAATCTTTAGTAAAGAGTGGATATTAGATTTTCTCTGTTAAAAACCAATAACAGAATAATTGGGTAGCAGATAGATCTAAGAATTATGAAAGCAAATCAAGATTTGTGTAGTTGTTGGACTATGAAACATAAGGTAAATAATTATACAAAATACATTTTTTTCTAGGTGCATTTTGTTTATTGTAAACTTTTTTTTAACCCTTACCTTCCATCTTATAATCTCTATTGTGTGTTGGTTCCCAGGCAAAAGAAGCCAGGCAGTGGGAATTAAGTGACTTGCCTAGGGAAACTGAAGACAGATTCGAACCCAAGACCTCCCATCTCTAGACCTAACTCTCAGTTCACCACTCTTTAACTTGTGTTCAAAGTGGACACTTAGATTTTGTCTGGGACTAGCTATGTTACATCACTGTAGGGGAATACTACGGAAAGTTTCGTGCCACTAACACCTGCCTTTCACCAAAACCATGCTGACTTTAAATTGAGAAGATTGGGCACTATGGCCTGACCATCATTCTAGAAGAAAGTTCTCCTCACCTCTCTGCAGCATTTGACACGGTTGAGTCTTTTGCTTTCTTGGCTCCTGTGACATTGCTGTCTCCTAATTCACCTCTCATCTTCAACTTTCCTTCACATGGACATTGAGCAGCTCTGCTTGCCTTCTGCATTCAGTATTGATTATTCAAATGACTAAGTCTCCCTACTCTTGATGCTGATAACATTGATTGGAGGGTATTCAGAGGAGGATGTAGACGAGCTCTGTGACATAGAAAAACTACTTGAAAGAACTAACCTATTTATCTAGGAAAAAAAAAAAAGAAAACTCAAGGGACATAATCCATCTTCCTTCAAATAGATAAAGAACTATGATTTAGGGAAGGAACTAGATATGTTCTATTTGGTTCTAGAGGATACAACCAGAGCCAGATTTTGCAAAGAAGCAAATTTAGGCATGGTTCTGGGAAAAATTTCCTAACATTTTTTAGCTATCCAGAAGTGAACTAGGATATTTCAGGAGATGATGACAGGCGCTTTGCTAAAGGATTTTTCCAGTTATCTTATTTGATCTTCATAGCAATCCCATTTTATAGTTGAGGAAACTTCAGTGTCTGGATTTCCACTAGTTAGGTATATGATAGTGGGGATTCCTTTTTTTAAAAAAATGAGTTAGACCAGATGGCTAATGAGGTTCCTTCCACTTCTAAAAAATTCTGTGATTTTGTCATAATATAGCAAATTATTTCTTAAGAAAAATTTCAAACTTTTTTCTTTCAATTCTTTGATTTTATATTTATGTATGTATATCCATGTATAACTACATACATATATATATATACACACACATATATAGTACATGTATTATATACACACATTTATTTGAAGGAATTTATCTGATCTGGGAGTACAGACCATTTTATTCCTCAAGAAAAGCTACATTGAAAATATTTTATTATTGAAGAGGTTGGAAAGTTGAACAGCTTCCACTTCCTTACAGTCCTGCTCTGAATTTTCAATACTCTCTACTCTTGGTTGAAAGTATGTGACTTCACCTCCCAGAGTAGTATGAAACAGCAATCTCAAACCAATACTCTTGAATTTCCTTTTATTTCTAATATTGCTATATTCATATAAAGTTATTTGCCTCTTCCTTGGAGTAGAAGAGATATTTCAGCCTTTAAGTTTAACAGACCAATAAGCAGCTTGTGGGGAATAAAAACCTAAGGACAGCAAATTTGAAAATAAAGGTGTATCACTTACTAGTGGTTATGTACCCTTTAAATATTATTCCAGCAATTTTTGAGCAAATAAACATTTACTTGAGCAAATTTCTGTTTTTTTTCTGACTCTATTCCTCTATTTTTCTCTCTTACTTAGTTCCTTTCTCTCTCTCTCTCTCTCTCTCTCTCTCTCTCTCTCTCTCTGTCTCTCTCTCTCTCTCTGTCTCTCTCTCTCTCTCTCTGTCTCT
>NC_058134.1:104749616-104756597 GCF_016433145.1 Gracilinanus agilis
TATATATATATATAGAGAGAGAGAGAGAGAGAGAGAGAGAGATATTATGTTTTTTTGTATTTTGTGTTATTTGTATAAAAAGTGTTTTATAATTAATTATATTAACATATTTCCTGGCTTTGTTTTGACAAGTATACACCCAGTATTTTATTTTATTTTATTCTACCTGGGGTTATTTTAAATGGAGTATCTCTTTCTGTCTCTTCTTGCAGGACTTTGTTAGTAATATATATATAAACACTGATGATTTGTATGTATTTATTTAATATCTTGCTATTTTACCAAAATTATTGATACTTTCAAATCATTTTAGTTGAATATCCAGGATTTTCCACATATAGTTTCATGTGTTCTGCAAAAAGAGATAGTTTTACTTACCTCTTTGTCTATCCTGATTCCTTCAATTTCTTTTTCTTCTCTTATTGCTATTACTAGCATTTTTGATATTATGTTAAATAGTAGTGCTGATAATGGGCATCCTTATTTCATTCTTGATCTTATTAGGAAGGTTTCTATCCTCATTACAAATAATACTAGCTGGTGATGGTTTTAGATAAATACTTCATATCAGGTTTTAAAAAACCATTTAAAACTATGCTTTCCTGTGTTTTTAGTACAAATGAGTGTTGTATTTTATCAAAGGCTTTTTCTGCATCTCTTGATATAATCATATTGTTTTTACTACTTTTGTTATTAATATGATCAATTATGTTGATAGTTTTTCTTATATTTAACCATCCCTGTATTCCTGGTATAAATTTTGTTTAGTCACAATGTATAATCTTTGTGATATATTGTTGTAGTCTCAGAGCTAGTATTTTTTTTTAGGATTTTTTCATCCATATTCATTAATGAAATTGATTTATAATTTTCCTTCTTTGTTTTTGCTTCCTAGTTTAGGTATCAGTACCATATTTGTTACATAAAAGGAGTTTGGTAAAACACTTCTTTACCTATTGTTTCAAATTATTTATTTAACATTGGAATTAGTTGATCTTTAAATGTTTGGTAGAATTCACTAGTGAATTCATCTGGTCCTGATTTTTTTTTCTTTTGGGTTCATTTATGGTATGTTCAATTGGACACGCATATATTAAAAACTCAACTAAAGAGATTGAGGTCTCTTTTACTCCTGGGTGTTTACAAACTCTTGGAGGCCTGGGGTGGACCTAAAGACTCTTAACCCATATCTGTCTTACATAAAGACCTTATCTTATTTTCATTAGCATAGATTTTAGATAGGATAAGAATAGAGGAAGGTAAGGAGAATCTCTGGTCATTGACTGACCATTGACTGGTCAAGGAGAAGGACCTTGTGGGATTAGAAATTAGGGATTCCCAAATACCTTTTCCCTCTCCCCACCTTAAGCTACCTTAATCTTACCTCAATAAATAATCTAATTCACAATCAGATAAGGAAATTTTATTCAGGGGACACAGAGGGACAAAAGGGGTTTTGAGAGAATATCAGCTCAAGCCAGACTCAATCTGAGCAAGCCCCTCAGCTGTGCATTTTACCTAGGGGGGAGGCTTTTGCCTGAAGAGGATCTGTGCTTACCCACTCAGGGGTATTTCCAACATTACCCCCCTACTGAAGACCCCTCTCAAGTCATCAGTGCATGCTCATTCTCTGTGGATTCATCTTTGCCAGAGAATTTTCTTCAATTTCCCTAATAATATTGATATATAGAAAAGGGACTCCTGACAGACAGACATACACACACAAAGTCTGTCTTCCCTTATCCAACTAGAGCCCCCCAAATATATCAACATTATAATATGTTCAATTGGAAGTGCATATATTAAAAAAAATAAAAGGATTATGAAGGTGAACCTGCATTCTTGAAAGCAATGCTAAAGAAATACAAACTTTGGCAAGTTTGGTTAAACTGGAAAGCCTTCCTTTGGTCAGACTTCTTGTCCATCATCTGAAGACTACCATAGCTACTTTCTGATGGACTCATTGATTACTGCAGGATTTTGTTGCTGAGGGTCATCTAATTTTATTTTATTTGGAGCAGAGAAAGTTTGTGCAGAAAGCAACTTAGTAGGCCTAAGCACTGGCTTGTGTTGTAGCTGTCAGATTTTGGTGTTACTTTCTGGAAAAAGGCCAATAATAGTATCTCAGGAAAAAGTACAAAAGGAGCCTATCCTGCTGAGATGAAACAATTTCAAGATCCCTATCTAGTGGGCAAGAAACACCAGAAGTGATGCCTATTCCTTTTTTTCAAAGGTCAGGAAACACTTTAGAAAATTGTAATAATAAGATATGAATTTTTATACTCAAAGATCTTTGGTTCCAGAAGTGGAAGGAACTTTGGAGTTCCTTCCACTCCAACATTTCATTTTAATTTAATCCAACATTTCATCTTGAATATGAGGAAAATGAGACTTTAAGAGGTGAAGTGTCTTGACAGAGTTCCATACGATACCTAGTTTGTAGCAGAATCAGGATCTGATTCCAGAGCTCATTCTACCATAACACAATGCCATATAATCCCAGTGAGACAAACAAGATGCAAGAAGAGGAAAAAGGTCACTGCCCTGTGCTTGGAATGTCCTCTCACAATGAGTGATTAATAAATGCTTGTTGACTGACTGGATTAGTGTATAGTGAATGTGAGTGTTAACTAGACCATCAGATAGGCATGAATTCTGTGGATTTAAATATAAGTATTTATGTAACATTGGATAGTTTATGCTATCAGATATTCTTTCCAAACAGAAACTATTTGAAACAAAATGATTCATAGTCTTTATTAATTTTCAAGAGCCACAGAGGCAGGCTTAATTATGTAACAACAAATAGAATTTAAAATCCAGGCCAGAAAGATCAATCCTTTATTAAACACTTACCAAGTTCCAGGCACTCTGATAAGCTTCCACTATTATTCAAAGTAAATAGAATAAGTTTCACAGCACAAGTAGCAAGAACACCATATTGTCATATTTTAGCTCTCCTATAAGTAAATCGTTTGGGGTACAGAGATAAAAGATCAGGAACATTTATAATACAGCTTTTGGCAGAAAATTGTAAGTTAGTTGAAGCCTGGGACATTTGCATTTTTGTCTTTCTATTATTGGTGCCTTATGAGTACAAGTCTTGCACATTTGAACTGAGATGAGTAAGTCTTTTACCATATTATTAGTAGTAGTAGTTGTAATGGAGAGAAACTAGCAGCCTTCTGAATAAGATCAGGAGTGAAACAAGAATGCCCATTATCACCAATGTTATTTAATGTAGTTTTAGAAATGTTAGCAATAGTAATAAGAAAAAGAAATTGAAGGAATCAGATTGGGCGAAGAGGCAATAAAATGATCTCTTTTTTGCAGATGATATGATAGTATATGTAGAAAATCCAAGAGATTCAACTAAAAAGTTAGTTAAAACTACCAATAATTTTATTTAAGTAGCAGAATATATAACAAACTCACATAAATCATCAGCATTTTCATGTAAGCTGATTGGTAAGATTCTGTAATAGAAAGAATACTGAACCTGGACTCAGGAGAGACAGTTGGGCTCAGATAACAGTTTTAATTCTAAAGAACTGTATGACGCCAGTCAAGTCACTTTTTTCCCCTGAGTCTTAGTTTCCTTTATCTGTAAAATGGAGATACTAACATTTCCAATCCCAAAGGACTACTATGAAGTTTAAATCAGATAATATAGTTAAAAAAGACTTTTATATATACTATATGTGTAATATATAAATACTATATAAATGTAACATTTATATTACATACTATATAAATATAAATACTATATAAATATAAAAATTATATATAAATAAATTACTGTTAAATTACATCTATGATTTCTAGTTACTTGAGACTTAGAGAAGAAAGAACCTGCCATGTACTTCTGTTCAGGATCTGAAACCAAAATGGATTAGTCCAGAAAAGAGAAAGACTTAGAGTGATATGGTGGAAAAGGTATTGGATTTATTCCTAGGGAGTCTTGGCTTTGCCTTTTAATACATGTATGACCTATAATGATTTATAAAATGAGAACCTGAACACATTAGCATTTTCCAGGCACACAAAGAACTGAAAATATTCCCTACTCTCTAGAAGCTTACATTCTATGTATTGAGAAAATATGTGCATCTATAAGAATATAAAAAATAATGCCTATAATTAAAATAAAATAAAATAAGAGGTTGGACCAGTTGGTTTTTAAGGCCCATTGATGCCCTAAAACTTGATATCCCATGAACATGGTCCTTTACTGAATGATGATGAGGAAAGCAAAGACTTCTCTATCTAGTGCCCCTGGATTCATAGAAATGGAAATGACCTTCCATTAAGTTCATTAAGTTTATCCCTTCTCATTTTACTGGTGAGAAACTGATGCTCTTCCCAGGTCACAGAGAAAGAAATTGAGGGACCTGGAACTACTGAATTCTTTAATTAGGCTAGAGAGTTAAATGTATGTTAGAAAATAGTAAATCCATTCCTAATCATTTACTCACTACTTAGAAGGTTATTGCTTCCTCTAGTTTTTAAGAAAACTCCAGATCTTTCAGTATATCTTTCTAACACGGTGACTTTTGCTAATACTCCCAGTCCTTTCTCATCTTCAGTCCTCCTCTTCTCATTTGTATTTCTCTACCTTTCCTTATTCCATGCCTTGTCTCAAATCAATGTTGCATTAAAGCGATTAGGCTCATGCTCTCCACTTTGCTGTACATATTCACTTTCCCCTTAGGGAAGCTGGATAATGTGCACAGTATGAAAAACAAAGACTCGATTGATATGGCATATTATGTAGGTAATTTTGAAAAAAAAAAAAGATAATAATAAAAGTGAAAGCTGACATTTATATAGTACTTTGCTCTGTGCTTTACCACTATTATCTCCTTTGACCTCACATAGGTAGTTGCTACGATTATCTCTGTTTTACAAATGAAAGAACTGAAGCAAACAGAGGTTATTTGCCTGAGGTCAGACAACTAGTAAGTGTATGAGGACAGTTTTGAACTCAGGTCTTCTTGACTCCAGTCTCTTTGCCATATCCACTGTGTGGAAGATCTTTTAATTAAAAATTGGCCTTTATAACAAATAAGTAACTAAAACCTAGTGGTTTTCATGATTGTAAATTATGTTAGGATTTCCATGAGCATGTCTGTATTTCTCAAGTAGAGGTTCTGGATTTCATGGTGATCACAAACACCTTCCCAATGCTATTCTAGGAATAATTCTGTGTCTCACTTTACAAGATAATCTCAGGTTTAGCCAATACTTAAATATGCTAATTTATGAAATAAAATGTAATGTCTTTATTAAGGTAATCTTTTATAGGAGTATGGTAAAAATTGGTATTTAATTCCCATTTGGAGGATTAGTTTCTCATTAGTGTAACCTAAAGAGACATAATTTTGCCCAGATTATAAACTTTTAACATGTTTATTTAATATTTAAACATTTATTTAAATGATTTTAATTAAATTACTAATAAATTAAATTAATCTTTAAACATCCCTTTATGGTAATACCTTGTGATTATGTATATCGGGATAGGTATATACTTGCATGTGTGAGATAAATGTGCATATGATATAAGGTCAGCAGTTATCAAACAATTGATTATTGGCTATCTTAAGCCTGGGGATTTTCCTGTATTTATTAAACTATGAGTTCCTTGAGAAGAGGGACTTTCTCTTGCTTTTCCTTGTATACTCAGCTCTTAACACAGTGTCTATAACATGTTGTTCATTCATTTTCTGTTGTGTCCAACTCTTTGTGACTCCATTTGGGGTTTTCTTAGCAAAGGTCCTGGAGTCATTTGCCATTTCCTTCTCCAGCTCATTTTACAGATGAGGAAACTGAGGCCAACAGGGTTAAATGGCTTGCCTAGGATCACATAGCTAGTAAGTCTGGCACAAAGCAGGTGCTTAATACATGCTACTGATTTGTTTTAGTTAATAGCAAATGTTGAATGCTAATTGGATGTTTAGGTTTTTGATCCATGTAAGTTAAATGGATTTAAATATTCACTAAATGTTTACTGTGTGCAGCTTTGTTCTCTGCTGGATGCTGGAGATAAAGGACCAGAACTTCATTTTTGTTTCCTCTTTTTATCTCCAACTTCTAGGCTGGTAGGACAATGAGGACATTCCGGGTAGTGGATAGGGCAGTCAGGAAAACTGGAATTCAAATCTTGCCTTAGTCAATTGTGGACAAGTTACTTAGCATGTCTGTATTTCGGTGTACCTTCTGTAAACAGAGAGGTTTGACTTCATGATCTTAATGTTTCCTACCAGCTCCAACTCTATGATTCTCTAATCTCTTTGCTTCCATTTCCTTCACTTTAAAATGGGATAATGATAGTAGTCATTGGGTTGCTGCAAGGCCTAAATGAGTTAATAGATGTGTGAAGCATTTTGCAAGTCTTAAAACATGACAGAAGTGTTACTGATCATTATTAGGAAGGGGATTAGTATTTATACTGCACCTACTACATGCAGGGCACTGTGCTAAGCACTTTACAGACGTCATATTTCATCTAATCCACAACCCTGTAAGTTAGGTGCTATTATTTTTTCCTATTTAAAATAAAAGAAACTAAGACAAAAGAGGTTAATTGATTTGCCCAGCCAAGTGTCTAAGACCTGATTTGAACTCAGACCTTCCTGACTTAACACCCATCCAACTCTATTTACTGCAGAATTCTGTTCTTATGATTAGGAGATACATAACAATACATATAAAAAAATGAGAATACGTATTAAAAATCAAAAGAAATGCAGAAGTAAGGGTCATTTAAATGCTTTGAATGTGGAAGAGAGAATAGATCTCTTCCAAATGTGAGGATACAGGAAAGTCTTGAAGTGTGATTTAAGTTGGGCCTTGAACAACAAACAAAACCCTATTTTAGACAAAAGCCAATTTCTCCCCATCTCCCCAATTAATCGTTAGGTTTAATCGTGTGTGTGTGTGTGTGTGTGTGTGTGTGTGTGTGTGTGTGTGTGTGTGTTT